>NC_056725.1:625248292-625388292 GCF_019279795.1 Protopterus annectens | reverse complement strand
ATTTGTTTTGAATTCTTATCATTGCTGAAAATTCAACTTCACACATGTACAAAGTAGTAAAAGGAAGCAGCACCCTTAAAGTTGTAGTTGAAAGAGTTGGATAAGTGTTTTGAACTGACAACCAAAACTGTATCATTTTTTTATGATTAAAATTCAGTTTCAACAAAGTGTCTTTGGATAAATCAGTCAGTTCTTTGTCTTCCTTCATAGATATACAGGTAGCCACATCACTCTGAAATGGATTCACAAGCCAGATGTTTTTCTCACAGTTTTTCATTTCATCACTGAAATAATAATCAAAACTTTCTTTCAACTTGTCTAGATGTGCAACTACTACAGAGATTAAGTCGTCAGCTGGTGTCACTTCATTTTCAATGATAAAAGTTGTGAATGTCTTAAAACAATCATAATCTCGGTCTTCAATATTTTTTTCCGTAAATAAAGTTTTTTAGTAAAGCTTTGAATTTTGTCATGTACCACAAATATATCAGCCCCCTCCCTTCCTTGTAAGTATAAATTTAGTTTGTTTAATTTTGAAAATATATCTGCCAAATAAGTGAGCTTCAGAATGAACATCTCATCATGCAAAGCATTTAGGTAATCATTTTGCCCATCCAGAAACATTGTGACTTCTTTGGAGAGTTCAACAAGTCTTAATAGCACTTTGCACTCAACAGCCAAAGTACAGTACTTCAGTATGTAAAAGAAGAGATTTATGGAAACGTCCCCATCTCTTCGCACAGTTTTTCAATTATGCATGACTGTAATGGCCTAGTCTTGATGAAATGTACAATTTTCACAGCAGTGTTTAAAATATTTTCAAATCATCTGACATAGTTTTAGATACTAATGTGCATCTCACTATGAAGATTACAGTGAGTCTATGACAAATTTAGACTTCATTTAAGAAAGTGTGTCACAACACCACAATTCTTACCACACATTGCCGATGTACCATCGGTACATATATCAACACAATTCATCCAGTACAGTTCCTTCGATTTTACACAAGCATTAAGGGTTTGCAATATTTACTCACCAGTATTTTGAATAATTGGTTCACAAAATAGTATATCTTCCTGCAGCTCATTGTTCCATACAAAATGAATAAAAGCAATCAATTGGGACAAACCATGTACATCTGTTAACTCATCCAGTTGCAGAGAAAAAAATGTACTCACCTTAATGCTGGTGATAAGCTGATCTTCCACCCACTTGGACATTTCTTCAATACTGTATGCAACCATGTTATTAGAAAGTGGAATTAACGCAACTTCTTTCAAGCTCTTGTCACCAAACATAACTCCAACAGCATCTTTTATCGCATGGAGTACTAATGACTCGCCAGTAGTGTGAGGCTTACCAGACTGCCCAATTTGCAAACTAACAAGGTATGAGGCATGCATAGCTTTTTCATTAATACTGGTGAAATGAGAAAGCACATTTTTAATGAATTCAATTCTTTTAGTTTGCTTTCAAAAATGAAGTGGCTAGTTTTTCAAATCTGTATTCTTTATCTCAATATGTCAGAGTAATTTGTTTGGTCACATATGCTCATTTGCTCATAGCAAATAACACACTGAGAATGTGGATCTCTTTTGTCACCATTCCATGCAAGTCCAAATTTTAAATAATCAGGATCATATTTTCTAACTACCTTTCATCGTTTTGATAATTGAAAATTTGTTGAAGGATTTTCAACAATTTTACATCTATCATCCATTTTGACCGCAGTAGATCCTTCTATTTGGGTTTCCTTTACAGTGACTTGCCTTTTCCCCAAATTTCTTATCAATCACTCATCTATTACTAGACTAAATATTAAAATATAATTATAATTATTAACATAGTTAATATAATATAATTAATATAATTATTAATATAATAATAATAGAAATACCTAAGTGGGCTTGATATTCCAATAGAATAGTAACAATGGCTATAATATACCAAAAACACACACGTGTAAATACTAGCTACCAACGCGGCTTCCTGTCAGTCTGCTCAGTAGAGAAATAAGCATACGCTCAAATCTAATGCGTGCCTGTCATTGTCAGGGTTGGCTTGCATGTTGGAGGTAACTGCTTATAATATCATTCTTTAATTTTATAACTCATAATAATGAAATTAATAACATCAAATAAATAAAATATAATAAAATAACACAAAACTGTCCCTTTACAGAATGACATATTTCCCTGGAAAAGTGTATGTGCACCCAGATCAAGCTCATTTAAAGTAAATAAGCCCATCATACTGATCCCCAAAAGTGAATAAACACATTTCAAAGTGCTCAAGTCAAACACCAAGGAAAGATCAACATTTCACATCTTAAACTGTATGAGGGTACCAAGCAGTTCTCTTACATTATGTCCCAGAGGGAATTAATAAACAAATAGGGCATAACTTACATTACTCACCTGAGAGACCTTTTGGCCATGATGGGGCTTACAGATCACAATCTGCTGCTCTTTGACACTCAAAAGTACTACGGATACTTCTACAATCACAACATCAGACAAGTATTAATGGTTATATAGAATTCTTCAGTCATAAGTTCCCAAACAGCATTAATTTCAGAGCAAGGGTTAACATTTCCATTAACTGGACTTCTGCAGTATTCACACACGCACACACACACACACACACACACACACACACACACACACCTTCTCTCTGCTTACACACACACACACACACACACACACACACACACACACACACACACACACACACACACACACACACACACCTTACCTATCCCTTCACTATCCCTCTACTGTGACCTCCCACACAGACACACACATTCACACATACACTAACACATGCAACACCTTATATACACACACGCAGCCACCCACATAAACACATCCACACACACACCAACACTACCTGTCTGTTAAACTCATCAGTACTTACATCTACTGCAATGGATAAACATGAGCTTTCTGAGAGGCCAAGAGTGGCTTGGCTAATTTACACAACCAAGCAAGTGTGCATAAATGCCTTATCACAGACAGTTCCAAGGGAAAGCAACCCAGTATGCCTCATTTGTATTCAGCATAGCTCCTGAGCGAGCCCACCATGGTGCTGCATATCTTTGTATTGGTAGACATGTCAGTGATGATGGTAGAGCTGTCTCTGAATTAGAAATGATTACTGCTATATGTGAAAGGCCCACCAACAACTTGGTCTCATTCCCACTAAGACAGTTAGCAATCAGGGCTATAGAATAAAATGGTAGATCAGTTAATAGGGGTAATTTGATGGTTCATCCAAGGCAGGAATAAAATACAGAGCAAAAAAGAAAAAAATTCTCACAAAAAGTCATATTGGTCTGCACCCTTTTAAACAGCTATAAGCATAATTTTATGCTAAGAATTTGCATAGGTTTAAGCAACCCTACTTCCTAAAGGCACAGACCATGTAGTTTAGTAAATATTATGTAATTAAGGATCAGGATAAAAAGTAGATGCCATCTCCTGATGCAAAGCTTATTCTTATCTGATATGAAGGTCTTGATAAAACAAGTTAATGAGTTACATTTTCAATACCCTAGTGAGTATATTATGTAAATGTGGCACTCATTTCTGTTAGAGTAGCCATGCATACTTAGAGAATGTAATTAGTCTTTTAACATTACTTGCAGGTAATCATACCTTACTTTTCTGTTTACAGCTCATATACACATCCAGTATGTCTCTATTCACCTGAGTATACTATGCAAGGTTCACTTATGGTAAAATACTAATAACTTTTTTGTTATTATCATAGCCTTTTTATATCAGTTACTAAACTGTGTGTAATGTGACAAAGAGCTTTCAGTAAAAATCTAGTCTTGGTGCATTCTAACAATTCATTTCACAATATTAATAGTCCCCAGGATTTACTAATCTTCCGTGTAAGACTAGATTAGTCTTACGCGGAAGCGCCAGTCTAAGAGTATGATGGCAGCGCACCATGCATATTAATGAGGGCGTGCTGCCTCAACTCTAAAGCTTACACGGAGTGGGGACGAGTGTAGGGGGCATGTCGGACTGCCCAGCAGTCCAAAAATCCACGCCCCTGCAATGAAGAAATGCCACAATGTCAAGTTACATGAGCTAGTCCGCTCACATGTGCACAGTGTAACACTACGCTCCCCCATATGTTAAACAACTGACAAAATTAAAAATAGAAAGATTTTTAATTTTTTTTTTTATTTCATCTGATATAGCTGCCCTTATTTGCGTGAGTTTGTGCGGGTTTGCCCACTACTTAGCTACAGTTAGCAGCTTAGACACCAGAAGAGGATAATAAGAAAAATATATGCAAATTAATCAAAATAGCAATAGCGTAGTGGTTAGAGCCTTCGCACAAAGAGGAGGTATTCCCAGTTCGAGTCCCACTACTGCACGTTCCATTTTCTGTTGGAAATCTGTATACAAAAATATTTCCTGACATTTTTTATGTATAAGTTTTGTAAAAAGCATTGAAAAGCTAAATGTAGTAGTGAACGAATTATATTTATATATATATATATATATATATATATATATATATATATATATATATATATGTATGAAGGTGAAATGGTTATGCATTCTGAGGCATGAGTACCCTATTTTAAGCAATATAAAGTACTGCTAAGCAGATTTTACCAGTATTGAGCATATTTAAATCCAATTGCTTGTAGCTGCGCACTGCTTTAACCAGCAGAATGTCTTTGCGCGTAGCTGTGCACTGCGTTAACCAACGCAATCACAACATATTTGCGAGTAGCTGTGCACCGTGCTAACCAGTGCAATGTCGGGCAACGTCAAGCAACGTCGAGCAACGTTGGGCAAAGTTGGGCAAAGTTGAGCAAAGTCGGTTAAACACGGCCACACCTCCTTTACTGTACCTTAACCAGTCAGGTCTGCCCAGTAGGAAAATAAAAAGCAGTGACAGGGCTCGAACTCAGGATACTGAGCACTATAGTCATAGTGCTTAACCACTAAGCCATGACAGCATTTCATAAACATGCACTTTCAACAGACATATCTATCAAAGGAATTTTAAACATTGCCAACATCAGCTAAGCAGGTTTGCCTACAGCTGAGTTTTTTCAAAACTGGCCAATCACAAATAAGTGTGGGAAATGAGGCATATTTAAGCTCCACAAGTGGGAATACTTGCTATAACTGGTTGCAGCTTCCTTCTGCAGTCAGCATGGCCGGTGTTGGAGAAGGCACTCGATTTAGAGCACAACACTGGAGCATTGAGGAGTCCAAAGTAATGGTTTGGCTCCTTGTCCACAATCATGAGGAAAGACTCCTGCGGAGCCAGTACCAGGGTACCCAATATAAAACCAAGGCCTGGAACAGTCTTGCTCATGATCTCACCAGTGCCACTGGTGTTTCTCGGACTGGTGAGCAGGTCAGGCACCATTATTCTGACCTGAATCGATGTGGGGAGGATCAACTGGACCAGTGGATCCAGGAATCCTGTGCGATGCCTAATGCCCCAGTACTGAGTAAGTAGCCTCTGTATTAAGTAGCTAAGAATTGTTATGCTTGTCTATACTATGGATACGTATGTCTCAATATCACTGCATTTACTTCACAGCTGCAGGTGTCCGGGCTATGAATCAGCAAGCCCATGAAGATAGGCTGCAAAGGCTGCGTCATCAGGCAGGTTAGTAATTATTCTGCATGTACTGCTATGTAAACTAAATGAGAGAGTCTTCAAAAAGTGTTTTAACACAATAAATAAAGGTGTAATAATCCTTTAATAAATGTATAATTCCTGTAGTGCGTCTGTGTAATTTTCTTTGATATGTTGCTGTACTGTTGCATTCTACAAATAGTAGTGTTATATTAAGCAGTGTCAACCCACACTTGGGTAGGCCCATATAACGTGGATGAAGGGAGTGCCAGTAGCCTTTATGCATATTTACAGCCCTCAACTGTTGGTTCATGCCCAGCTTGTACAGGTTAACCTGGCACATGAGTAGCTTGGTATTGTGTTCCCCAGAAATGTCAGTGTGCTGCCAGAAATGTAGGGAGCTGTTAACATATAACTGATAATTTCACCTGAACATATCTAGATAATAATTATATGAAAGTAGAGCCGTCAGGGTACCATCTTAGCAGTAATGTGTGTGAGCAACTCTCAAAATATGTAGCAGTAACATCTGCATCTTGGACAGTTTGTATGTAAGATATAGCTCATGTATATAATGATCTAGCAAAATCCAATTGCACAATATAAGGACATTGTATAGTGTAATAATACAATAAAGGGACATATAACTGCAGTTAATAGGAATGTAGTGAAAACTAGAAGGATATATAAGTTGTTAATTGAGCTATCTTTTTCCACCCTACTGTATGTGCATAAAAAATGCAATTCCACACCTCAATCGGTATGTCAAATCTCAAAACATTTGTTGGGACATATGTCCTATTGATTTATAAATATTTGTAATTATTTCTATGCATGTGCCCTGTTAAAATACCACAATATTGGTAGCCTGTTGCCATCAATTCAACCTGCATGCTGTTGTAATGTCCACTATTGTTCTATATATGCATGTGTTATGCTTGCTTTTCAACTGTTAAAAATCTGGTGTGTTGGGTTAATGGGAATACTTCTGCATGCTGTTATAACTAATTGGGAATGCTGTTGACTGTTACTAACCCATATCTTTATTAAACTCTCCAAAACATAGTTCGTATGGGAAGGCTGGTCCCAGCGGACCCACCTGTGTCCACCTCAGCTGGCCATGGCACCTGGCACCAGCATATCCGGTGCCCAGCCTGGGACCTCCTCCTCTATTGGCCCTGTGCCACCTTTGGGTGGAAGTGCTGCAGGGAATGGGGCTTGGCCCCCCCATGCAAGCATGGGTGGAGGAGGGCCACCTATCACCCTTTGAACGGTCCAGGCTGTGGTGCGTAGAGAGATTGAACGTTCTGTAGCAGAACCTCTATGCCAGCTTGAGGCTCGAGTGGTGCAATTCCTGGGTCAGCCTGCCCCTCCTACACAGCCCCCAGCACAGCCACCCTCTGGGCCATGAAGGTGCAGTTGTGACTGCCCATGGGTGGGGACCTCAGTCCCACTGTTTCCATCTGGAGGCTCATGACATCCCTCCCCATCAAAGGTGTTCACCCACCATATGTGTCGTATACTGCCCCTGTATGCATCTTGTTTGTCTTGTCTGTTTACCTCCCCAACCTACCTCCCCAAATATACCTACTTCCCCTACCCCACATTCCACTCTCACCTGAAAAAAAAGGGGGCAATCTGCTCCCCAAAAAAAATTACGCCCCATACATAACTGCCCATTTTGCACACATGTCCACTGGATACATGAAATGTTATTTAATTGCATTACAACATACTTTGTTGTCCTCACCCCTCTCTCAGGGGTTGAAGGTTTCATATCTACCTCCAAATTTATTGCATATGCACAGCTGTTGCTGTTGATGAAATGGGCAGCTATGGACCTTCCCTACACCCGTCCTGCACATCCCGAGCTATTTTACATACTGTCTTTCCCTCTTTGTGCCCTTTTTTCACCACTTTCCTATCTCCCCATTTTTCTTTTCTTTCAAAGAAATGACCGTGGGGGTTAGCGGGACTAAGCACTATTAGTAGTTAGTGGGCTTGCGCGAGTTTGAGCTTGTTTGCGCTTGGCTAAGCAATGCACAGCAATGCGCAAACCCGCTTACAACTGCTTAAAAGTGCCTTAGTCACTCTGTATGTCTGGGCCCTTGTTCTGCTCAGGAGCAAAATGAAACACCTTTGTAAGTCTCGAACCCCAGACCTTGCACAAACTACACTAAGCCACAGTAGACATACATCAAGTTGGTGCTTAAATAAATATATCATGCATCAGAATGAGTGAATGTAAAGGAAAAATAGGAATACCATATCACACAACTTGTTCTGTGGATGTTGACCAACAGTTGTTGTGGGATTACATTACATGACTGTGATAAGAGAAGCAGCCATTCTAGCTGGAAATAATGTTACACCATCACTTTACAACCCCACACAGTATCACAGCAGGACAAACACTGGCATATATGTTTAGGGCAGAGGCCATACCTCCCAACTGTCCCTAATTTTCAGGGATGTCCCTGATTTTGAAACAAATTTTAGCTCTGTCCCTCTGAATCCCTCGAAAACTACTGACTTTGGCCAGAAAGGTGGTGAATTACACTTAATGAATAATGACAATAATTAAGAGTTAGACACTTCTTTTACTTCAGAAAAGGTGTATTAATTCATATGCTCTGATTCTCTCAATGTCTCACCTTAATGGCACTAATATTTTAAAGGTGTCCCTGATTGTCCCTGACTTTTTCTTGACTTTTCCCTGAGTCTGTTCAAATATGTAAAGAAACAGTGAAGAAGGGTTATTCCCTAAAGCTTTGTTTTATTAAAGTGAGTTTTTCTTATTCTATTCATCTTCTTGGATATCTGTTCAAATATGTACCTGAGTGGTTGAGAGGTCTGGCAGAGGCAGAAACACAGAGGCATATCAGCCTTTCTGCTGTTACACACTGTGCAAATAGCTTTGGAAGGAGTTTCAGAAGCATACTCTTATGTAGGAATAAAACACTGAAATACAAATGGATGTAGCCATGTACTGGTAGCAACCAACTGTAACAATGCCATTGCTCTATTGCTGAAAAGACCTGTGTGGTGCACAGACAAAAAATAACAGGCTATTCTCTGGCTACCATGTGGATAGGTCCACAGTTGGGAGTTACGCAGACAGACTACTTGCCTTGATAAACTAACATGTACACAGCAACCCTGTAAGTCCAGCAAGTTAAAATCCACACAATAGTACTTACGCTCTCTGTACTTCTGCGCCCCTACCCAAATGTAGAATATACCTGTGTGTGCAGGGTCTACCAAGGATGTAGGTAAGCATACTCACAGTACTGAAATGTGTCTAGTTTTTCTGAGCAGCTTGTGCTAATGTCAGCACTAAAAAAGCACAAACTGTTTAGAACTGAGTAAATGAATATTCACAATATAGCAGTTCACAAACAATTCTTGTGCCAAAGGAATACATCTCAATAACTAGCTTTGTATAGCAGTTAATTGTAACAGTTGAAAAAAAATACAACTTTCCATGTATCTTGGGGTAGCATTTTGAGGGGTGAGTACATTTCTACATTGACAAGTGGGTACTGGAAGCAGCAACATTAGGTCTGAGTACAAAATGTAAATCTCTGGCTACACCCCTGGCTTCTGATATAAGAACTATACCAACCTTCTGTCTTAAACAATGATGTCCACAGCAAACAAGGATGATCTCCATCTTGGAAAGCTGAAAGGGCTACGCCTACATGAGTTAGCAATTTATAGTACTGGGTTGATATGACAGTGATTACTGCAATTACTACACAGCAGCTGCATGCAATTAGCAAAATGGTGGCCACTAATTGGTGCAGAGGCCATCACATGCTCATGTGCAAATTCCTACAAAGGCAGGCTGCAATCTCTGCCAACAAACACAATCACTCTATTGCAGAGACTGACAGAGAGAGAGACAGAGAGAGAGACAGAGAAAAGGAAAAAGAAAAAGAAATATTACCAAATCATACAAAGGAAAGGTATGTGACACATATGTATTTACTGGCATGTAGTAGATGTTATTGAAGAATAGTCTACATAATGTGAACCATTCATATGTGGCAGCAGTACTTCTTTATGCACAGATGTTCTGCTTAACTACTGCTATGGACAATACTGTGGGCAGTGGGGCATACCTTTGAAATGTGTAGCTCAGCATTAAATGTCAAAGATCTCATCCATGTTATCTGTGTTCTGTAACAGTAGTGTGGCCAATGGCTGTTGGGGGGATTAGCACTGACATTATATAAACATGGGTGTGACAGAACAACACATGCATGATAGTCATATAAAAGTGTAGCTTAGCACTGGCAACTGCTGTAGCAGTCTAGTATGCTTATCTAGCATCTGTAGCCATATATACCCCCCCAATGTTAGTGTGTGACACCTGTTTGTGTTGCAGCAAGGCCCAGCAGTTCAGCTGTGAGGTCCAGGGACTTACAACAGCGTGGACCTTGTGTGTGTATGCCACCCACATACGGAGAAATATATATGTGTTATATATATTCACATCTGTATATGTACATAGAGCAGGGGGCATATCGCAACTGTTTGTGAAGGGTGGAGATATATATGTTGGTGAAGGTTAGTATGTGCATATTTGCATGTAGGTTTTAGTGTGTGACAAACAAGACAGCATACAGTGCTGGTATATGACATGTGGTGGTTAAACACTGTGGGTGGTTTGTTCACTTTGCAATGTTGAAGCCAGTAAGGCCTGCTAAAGCTACCTGGGCTGTCAACACCTTCAATGCATTTATCCCAAGACTGTGTGATTTTATTACATTACTGTACACCTTACATCCTTTGTATAATTGATATTCTCATTATGAAAGGTGAAATGTATATGTGCCTACATATATATGTATATGTAGACCAATGGATGTGTATATGTATATATACATATATATATATATATATATATATATATATATATATATATATATATATATATATCTAGGTTCATAGGTTCATACTAGGCTATCTGCCCTAGGGCATTTATAAGCCTAGCCAGAATGTATTTGGCTTTCGCCACCCATTTTAAATTAATTTTGCTATGCCCTTTTTTTGAGGTTAGTATACTGTGCCTCTGTCTAGCAGTGACACAGAAGTCATACCCGGGGTAAACCTACAATCTCCCATCCACTCATCAAGATTCCTCTTGAAGAGAGTCAATGAGGGACTCTGCCTAACCTGGACTGGGATTTTATTCCAGAGTGAAGGGAGCCTCTGGGTTATGAATCTGTCCCTCCAGCATGTCCTATTTATTTCAGTGCTGAGGTTCAAGTCTCTCGAGTGTGTAGCTCGATAGGATTTGGATTTTCTGAGGTGCAGCATGTCCATTAATTCTGGGTTGGACATGGCTTTATACATCAGGCACAGATCGCCTCTGAACAGGCGGTATGCCACTGAGTAGAGCTGGAGTTTCTTTAACCGGGCAGCATATGGCATCTGTTTGAGCTCTTTGATCCTCTTGGTGAGGTACTTTTGGGGTCTTTCCAGTTGCTGCAGGTGTCTGGTAAGGTACATCCCAAAAGGGGCATTGTACTCAATTATGGGCCTGATGAGGGATGAGTAAAGAGGCACGATGACCTCCCTGATCTAGATGTGAATCCCTTCATGATTAGGTGGGCTATATAAAATGTTTTTCTAACCACTTTGGCCACGTGGTTGTCAAATGAGAGATTGCTATCAACTTGGGTCCCCAGGTCCCTAATTACTTCTTCTGTACTTAATGGATTACCACCTATGTGGTAATTTGTGGGCACTTTGTTTTTGCCAAAGGGGATGACTATACACTTTTTGGCATTTAGCTTGAGGCCATGGCTCTGGCACCAGTTGTCTGTTTCTATGAGGCCCTTTTGGAGGATGCTTGTGTCGGCTGGAGAGTCGATTATGGTGCCCAGCTTGCAGTCGTCTGCGAACTTGGTCAGCCACAGTCCTTCCGTGTTGGCCTGTACCTCCGAGAAATATATACTGAATAAGAGAGGTCCCAGGACTGAGCCTTGTGGGACGCCACTTGTAACTGGTTGGAGTCTGACATGGCTCCAGCAATTCTAACCATGTGGGTTGTGTCTTTGAGCCAGTTTGCAACCCATCTAGTGACATAGGGGTTTATATTTAAGCTGGTGAGCTTATCTATAATGCCCGAGTGGGGTATTGTATCGAAGGCTTTTTCGAGGTCCAGGTAGGCTGTGTGGATCACCTTCCCCTCGTCAATGGCCTTGGTGACCGTTTCAAAGAAATCAATCAGGTTTAAGAGGCAGGATCTGCCCTTAACAAAGCCGAACTGGGTAGGATCCAGTGTCTGTAGGTCCCCAATATCTTTATTTATAAGGTCCATGATTATCCTTTCCATAGCTTTGCAGACCAAGCTAGTCAGGCTTATGGGGCGATAGTTTCCAGGATCCATTGAGGCACAACCTTTGTGGAGAGGGACCACAGTTGCTGTACTCCACTCTTTGGGTACATATCCTGTAGTAAGGCTGAGATTGAACAGTAGATTTATGTTTGGGTTTAGCTCTTCTTGGAGTTCATGTAGGACGCAGCCCGGGACACCGTCTGGTCCCATTGATGCTGTGTTTTTTGCTTTGGAGAGGGCGGCTCTTACATGAGCATCCGAGATGTCAGGGGGCAGCACTCTGCTGGAATAGATATTTGCCCTTTTGGTGGGGGGGGGGAGTTTGCGCTGAACCTGTCAGCTAGGATGTTGGCAATGTCTGTGGGTTCGGTATATTTTTTGTCATTTTGGACTAATTCTGAGCATATCTGGGAATTACCACCCAGGTTCCTAACATAACTAAAGAAAGCCTTGTGATTATCCTTAGTGTCCTGTGCAATTTTTCTCTTGAAGCTGGCCTTAGACGATTTTATGAGTGCCTGTAGTTTTTTGCTAATACTGATCAGAGATGCCTTCCCTTTTTGGAATTTTGCTCTATCATTTAGTAGCTTCCTCCTTCTATTGTATAGCTTGTTTATGGCTGGGGTCCACCAGACAGGACGTCTGCCTTTGGAGGATTGGGTCTTGGTTTTATTTGGGATCGCATGATCCATGCATTCCTGAAGGTGTTCATAGAATGCGTTTATAAATGATTCTGCGGTCTGGGCCGTATTTTCCACAGCCTGGGGGATTTGAAGGATTCCACCTCAGTTTTGAGGAGTGCGAAATTTGCTTTAGAGAAGTTTTTCACTGTGGTTTTCTGGGCAGGGGTGGTGTCGGGATGTGAACATCCAGTGAGATTAGTTTATGGTCTGATCTTACCAGTGAGGGATACACTTCTGGTCTGGAGCATAGAGTCCCCATGTTGGTGATGATCAGGTCCAGTATGTTTTCCCCTCTTGTGGGAGTGGTAACAAGTTGTTCCATAGCATTTGAGTTTATAAATTCTAGGAACCTTTGGGCTAGGGTGTTGGAGCTAGAGTAATGCTCCCAGTCTATGTTTGGGTAGTTGAAGCCCAATATAATGGTGTTTGGAGAGACCTTCATATTTTCCAGTGTTCTCATGAAGGTCGAGTGGGGTTCCTGGGTTAGGGAGGGTGGTCTGTAGCAGGCTATAAACTGGAAGGCAGTTTTACCCACTGTTAGTTGCACATGGATAGTTTCTGATGCTTCGTGCTGTGCCACCAACCTGGAGGTGTGGGTATCTTTGACGAATATTGATACTCCCCCTCCTTTTGTGGGTCGGTCCAAGTTTTGGGGCTGAAAAGCATGGTATGAGGTATAACCTGGTAGTGCTGGGGTGCTCTCGGGAGCCTTGAACCAGGTTTCTGTTACTGCACAGATATCGATTTTCTCCATGCTAAGGAGAGTTTCGAGTGCGTGCATCTTGAGGTTTAGACTTCTAGCGTTGAGTAGCATTACTCTTAGTTTCTTATCCCTTGTGATACCTATGGAGGTGGGTTTGTCTTTTGAGCCTTGCCTAAAAAAAGCACTACGGGGGTAGCAAGAGCCTTTGCCAATATCCGAAAGCCCAGGGGTGACAGGTGCAGACCATCCCTAGCGAAGCATCGTGGCTTGTCGAGCATGTCATCCCAGGCTGACAGGCATTGGATCCCCTTTGAATGACACCAATAATTAAGCCAATTGTTGAAATTGATCATCTTGTCTTCATATTGTGGCATCATTCTTGGTGAGGGTAAGATGCTACTCAAGGTCAGGGTCATACCGGCCTGGGCCACATGCTCAGAGAGCTCATCTATGACTCTTTTCATGTAGTCCAGGGAGGTACGTCTCAGGTCATTCACACCAGCATGGACAATGACTGAGTCATATTTGTACTTGCCTTGGAGTGACCTGAGTCATTGTGTTATGTTAGGATCAAAGCAAGGAACCATAATACCATGATATAAACAGTTTCCCACTAAGCTATCCCACAGATACATATCTTTGACGTATTCACAAACATATTGACCATCACATAGTTATATATACTCATACACACCTACATCTACTTGTTGCAATAGATTCTCTGTACTGTTGACTGACTGTGATGGTCAATATGTTTGTGAATACGTCAAAGATATGTATCTGTGGGATAGCTTAGTGGGAAACTGTTTATGTCATGGTATTATGGTTCCTTGCTTTGATCCTAGCAAAAGCTGTGTATTCTGTTGCTAGGCAGAACAAGTGCTATTGCATACAGTATGATTAAGTCCCTTGGTTTTAACTAGGGTGTGTCATTGGAGGCTAAAGACTACATCTATGATTATTGATTGGTACCGATGTTGATTCCAAATCCTGTGTGTACTGTAGTACTACTTGAAGCTCTGGGCCTGTACAGCAAAGTATGGTGTATGTCCACATTGCTTGCATCCACTGTTTTGTGTGGCCCCTGTATTCATCACAGATTGTATTTCTCAAGATTAAGGTTGTGTAAGTACTGACACACAGTACTGTATAGTACACACTGAAAGCTTATCTGGGTTGTCATACCTTTGTGTCCTGTAATTATGTCTGATGTGTGTGTGGGCATGTCTGTAACATGTCTTTTGACATATGTGTAGTAAAACATATAACTGCGTATCTAGCAACATTCATAGTGTACTACAGCAGTATGCGACCTATATTCCCAATTGTGCGCATATTTTGGTCATGGGTTTGCCATTAACAAGTTGTGTGGTATAATAGTAATACATTTACTGGGCCTTACATTGATTGTGATGGATGATATATTTCTTTACACATCAGCTTGATGTATATCTGCTGTGGCTAGGTGGTGCATCGTGTTGCATACAGTGTGCCAGGTACTCTTGTATAGTCTTATATAGTGATTTTATTTTGTTGCTGTGCAGAACATGGTTCATTACAGAGTGAGCAAGGCACTTTCAAGCAGTTGTGGTGTGAGCAGTGATAAGTGGCAGTTACAGTGTTTCACTCTCAGTTAGCTAATAGGTTGCTATATATGGCAGTTCAGTTATATCTGTACTGTATAATGTTAAACGTGCCATATGACTTGCTCAGACATATTTTTGTATTTATGTCTTCCAGGGATCATGGCCCATCGCAGGAACCCCAGTTACAGTAGTGCTGAAGATGATATAATTACTAGCAGTATGATTCAGCACTACAGTCTCATGTTCTCACGAACCAGCCAGGAGCAGCAGGAGCGTACTGCAATGTGGCAAGATGTTGTCCACAGGGTAAATTAAGTAGGCCTGCATAACCGGACATATGAGCAGGTACGCCACCACTGCAGTGATCTTCTCAGACGTGAAAGCCAGCATACTGCTGATGTGCGTAGACAATAGCTTGCAACATGAGGTGGTGTTAATATCCATTCCCCCCCTCACCAGAGTGGAGGAGCTGCTCCTGAGCCTGGTGGCACCTGCCCAGCAACAGCAGCAGACATACACCATGATGGAGGTTGGAGCCACCCAGCAAGCACACATGGAGCATGCAGGTAACATGGCATATCTGTAGACTACTGTTATCTGTATTGGTAGATCATGCATATGTGAGATGTGGAGTGTGTCGTTCAAAAATGTGGAGCCTGTTGTTGCGCAATACTGATCGTTTGAAACATAATCTGTAGCCCTGTGAATGTAAAATGTTGTACTGTAAGATTGCAAACACACAGTAGCAATGCCACAGTTGTGGCCACTGACAAACTGTCTCATCTCTTTGTAGGTCCCTCTGGGGTGACATCAAGGCAGCGGACAGATGCTGGTGTGTGTGTTCTACATTTATTATTGTAAATAAAAAGTGCATGTCATAGTTAAGGTGTAGGCCATGTACACATGTAACACACCTACCTAATGCATGATGTGCATGCTTGGTGTAAGAGCACGCACATCTCACTAATGTGATTAGCTGCCTCAAACACATGCAATACCCAGACCATATCAAACAAATGTGGCTAGACTGTAGTGACCATTGGATAGGCACAGTTGATACTCAACATGCACATAACATACACATCTATGTCATACACAGAGCATTTTAACATGCTACACATAAAGGATTCCCAAACCCTCTGTAAAGACACACTCCAGTATCCAAAATCTCATCCACACATTACACATAATATACCTGAGGGGTAGAGGCCTATCACAGGGCATTTAAACACTCTGCAACACACTACACATTCATGTCAGGGAATGCTCATTATTGGCCTCCTTACAAACTCACATAACAACTGTTTGTGAAATGATGAATGTAGCCAAGGTAGTACAGTTCCAGCACAGCATGATTACTGCTGGTTTGGGAAACATTTGTAGCCTTGAGTGACCACATGATGCTTCATGATGATGGCCTATGGTACTATACCCCATCTAGTTAGTGTAACCACAGTACTGCACATAGCTTTCATTGCTATACACCTTAATGTTGCATGTGTGCACACATATGCACCTCTAAACAATATGCATACCAATCACCATTTGCACAACTGACACATATATGTCTTGTGATGCTATTGAGTGGCTAGGTCATATGACACACATTGGGCATGTGTAGTGTTTAAATATGCAGTTGTGTTTTAGCATGCCATGTCATGGATGAGACTGGCATGTCCACAATATGATCTACACTCACCATAAGTACCGTACATTGGGTATGTGGCCGAATGGTATTCCATCAATTATCCATGCACCACTGATGATGTTGTGTGAATACTCATCATGCATGTGCTAAAAATGTGTCCACAATTATTTGCTAAAGACACAGAGGCTGTAATCAGCATTGGATACCTATCTGACACACAGATACACATCCAGCAATGGTATGTACACCTGTGAGTTATGGTGCACAGTACATTACAGGGTTATGAATTGCTGCACAGCAATGTTGTGTCCATGTATGCATTGTGTTCCAGGGGGAGGCCCATCACCTAACAAAACACATGCATCAAAGCCATGTATACTGTTAGTAACAAGGACTGTCTACACTTGCACTGCATACTGTTGAGCAATACATGTCATGTATGCTGACATGTGTGATATGACTGTTTTGCTTGTGATACTGTACCCCACCATCACCTGTTATTGTGAATGTTCTGAGATTGCTGGTGTTGTGTGTGTCTGCTTTAGGGAGGAGTGTATTTTTGTGTGTATGCATGTGTGCATGTGTGCATGTGCACATGTGTGCATGTGCGCATGTGTGCATGTGGTCTGAAGTCATGTTCAGGTCTTAAAGTGTGTTTCCTGTTTTCCTCTCATAGGTGCTGAGGTGGGGCTGGTTCAGTACAGCAGGGAACTTGATGTCACTGAGACAGACAGTGATCATGAGGATAGGTGTGCTGAAGCACAGGCAGGTTTGTCAGGGTCTGTTGTTGGGCCACCAATTGACAGTACACAAGTCTCCACCCCATCCATGCACACAGTCATACTGCCTGTACATCCATCATCACCATTGCCCTTAGCTGAGGGACAGTGTACGGTTGGCACTGGCCAGGACAGTGTGGTATCTATGGCACATGTATCAGGATACAGCAGCCATAGCCAGATGTCTGGAATGGTACCACATAGGCAGATGCCCATGGGTTCTCATCAGAGCACTGCTGGTCATCATGCCCCTGGCAGAAGTGCCACACCTCTTTCTACCAAACACATGTTCCAGGCTGTCATGGAGGCACAGACACGAATGGAGTGGTACACCAGACAGGGACTTAGGGCACAGAGGGCTCATAACACCTCTGTAAATGACAGTATCCATGACCTAGCAGGTGCTATACGTAACTACACTGAGGTCATTGATAGACGTTGGGTTGAGACATTGGATATCATCCACAATGTCATGTCCATGTGTCAGGACAGTGCGGGATGGTTGAGACGTTGACGTGGATGTATGCCAGCAACATCAGCAGCTGGAGGTCACCATGAATGTCCAGTAAGTCACAGCCGCTCCCGTAGTGCCAGTACCAGCCCCAGCAATGTTGGGTGGGGCTGTCCATAGACCGTCCTAGCTGACCACGTGTACGTGGCTCTGGCCAGTCCCAGCAGGGACCTGGATCCAGTGGACATATGTCAACCTCTTCAGATAGTACCCAATCTGGATTAGTACCTGATACTGTCTGTAGCACCCCTGCCAGGCACAGGTTCCATATCCGTGGCAAGACGCAGTGATCTGCAAAGCCTGCCAGGTACAGTCTGTAGCTGTCTCACAAATCCCCATATATGGCAGCCACATGGTGGAACTGTGTGCATGCAGACACACACACATAATCCAGAAACCTAGGACAAACACATACCCGCACACATGACATCAACATTGGCCCATAACAGTACTCATGGCCCTCACACACACACTCACATTCAAATGTATGGCTCAGTGTAGGCCTCTGGCAAACCAGCAACACACCCTGTGCATATGATGAAACCTGTGCCACCTCCTGTCATCTGTAACATTGATTCAGGAACAGGCTAACTTGGTGCTGATGCACAGGGTGACTTTAATAACGTATAGCAACGGTTGGATGTGTAGCATGTTGTCAGCAGTAAAGTGTAATGATATCCTTGAAGATGTAGCTGAGCAGGCATGATGCATTAAAGCTGTGATTAGCAATGTTGTATTGTTTTCACCAGTGTTTATTCCAATTGCGTTTTGTTTGCCCATGTGCCACTTGGCTGATGTGTGTAGTTGTGTCAGCATGAGTTATACAGTGGACAGTAAGTGTGGAGTGTGTACAACACAGGTTTGCAGATGTCCATTTGTGAACATGGTGGAGGTGCACTGTCTGCATGTACATGCATATTGGACACATGGGCAGGGTAACATGCCCTGTATTGGCCAGTGTTAGCACTCCATAGTTTCTATTGGTAGCCAGTATGCATTGTACTACACACATTGGAACTTGAGTGTGCATGTGTGTGTATGACACGTGTTGACACTGTGCTGTGGGTGATGCTGTTGTTGCTATCTGTCATTGGTTTGCATTACTAAGGTTAACACTGTTCCAGCTGCATAATCCTTTAGTAATGCACACTGTTCACCTACAGGATTGCATGGAACGTGCTATCACAAACACAAGAAATTCTCACTTATACAGTAAAAGTGCATTAGTCTCATGGACCCCTGTCATAAACTAAATATATAATAGAAATTGTGAAGTTGTACCAAAAAAGAGTTACATACCAAGAAGGGATAACCTCTCTGGTCAGTATCATTGCGAAAATACAATCCCTCAATAAACATACAAGGCAAGCTTCAAAATACAAAATGGCAAGGATTCCAAAAACAACACTAAAGCTTTCTTTAGTGTTGTTTATAATCTACAGGGGAAATCTCAGATCGGGTCACAGTTAATGTAAATGGTCACAAAGTACACTTATCTGAAGGACATTACCAATTCCTTGTCAGACAGTTTTAATGCGGATTTCACCACCCTGTCGTTACAAAAGGGCCACATTTCCAGACCTGAAGAATGTAAAACCTGATGATTCACAGACACTCTAGTTAAAACATCTCTTTACCAAAGTCCAAACCACAGTGGCAATGGTACTGGACAGTGTCCCTGGCTGTGTCATACACAAGCTGACATATGAAGTCACCACTCACCTAAACACTCTGTCCAGATGCAGCCTCTATACAGGTTACATACTTGTGGAATGATGCACGGTAATGATGTCCACAGTCCGCAAGGGTTGAACTACAACATTTTCTTCTTCTTCTCCTTTTGGATGCTCCCATTAGGGGTCGCCACATTAGATCATCTGTTTCCATTTCTTCCTGCCCTCTGCATCTTGCGCTATCACACCATCCACCTGCATTTCCTCTCTCACCACAGCCATCAACCTCATCTTAGACATTCTTCTTTTCCTGTTACCTGGCAGCTTCATCCTTAGCATCTATTTCACAATATACTCTGCATCCCTCCTCAGCACATGTACAAACCAACTTAATCCTGCCTATCTGGCTTGGTCTACTAACCTTCAAACCTGGCCTGACCCTCTAATATACTTATTCTTAAACCTGTCCACCCTCGTCACACCCAGTGCAAATGTTAACATAAATTGATTAAGGGTAGAACTACAACAGATCCTGGAAACTCTCACCCTATATATCAGACAAATGTTATCTGGAAGGCTATGGAGCACAGCATTATGGAACTCATTAACAGAGACATTATGAACCTGAAAACACTGCACCATACCCACTTACGTTCTCTAAAGGCCAGATCATGGCTCCTACACCTAGTAGACTTCAAGCCAGTTAACAAGGCTATAGGTGAGGGAGGGGAGGTCAACACAGCCAAGCTATAGCTCACCAGCAATTCATACCCATCCCACATTCTGGTATTATACATAACCTCAACAGACTGACCATAAACGATTGTTAGATGATGGCTTGACAACTGACGCACAGATGTAGGACACACAGTAACATTTGCAGCCTCTATGTGCTATTCTATGCCAGTAACAAGTGGTATTCACCTGCACTCAGTCCTGGGATCACTCCTGTTTAGCATATAGCTTTCTTATGTACAAGCAAACACAGTAGGGATATGTCTGCCCACGTCTGATGAAAATGCATACTGTGGGCTATACTTTATTCTCCAGATGACACACACATCCTCCAAAAGGGTATCATAGAGAAAGATACCTGGTGTCAAACTCATGCTGTAAAGCTATAAGCCAAAGAAAGCATAGTTATCCACTTTTATAAAACAAAGTATCCCCAGACTACCACATAGGTAGTAGCCCCCAAAATGTGGAACAGGTACTAATGTATACATAGAGCCATGTGTTTAGTCATCTCTCCTTTGATAATCACATTACCAAAGGGTTTTGGAAATCCTTCTGTGGAGCACATAAGCAATAAAGGGTTTGCATGCAGATCCCCAGAGGTTGTTGCACACCTATAATGATTAGTCATCTTTGCCAGACTTTGCTTGCTTTGGAACAGGTTTCAAATATACCTCAAGAATAAACCCTCACTCATGCTCTTCAATAGAAACCATGATGAGTGGATGTGAAACAGAAGACATAGCCCAGGGATCACTGCAGTGGCTAAGCTTGTCACAAGCATACAGAAGTGGCCTAAGGTCTGGAACGTGCCAGCACACTCTGGCAAAGATAACATATGCATTCATGGAGAAAGCAGAGTACCCACCTATGAAATAATTGAGGTCACATGTATGTATATGGATTTGCCCCACAGCTACCTTACATGTGTAATGCACATACAGTTGTCATTGTGATAGGTCATACACTAGAAAAATCAAAACCCACGCCACATTGACCAATAGTATCACACACCTGAAACACACAGTCAGCAAGTGCAAGATTCAAACTCCTTCCAAACTACATTATGATACTACAACAGTATGCATTTACACAACATGCTATATACATTACTGGAATTGCCCCTTTCCACAGGTATATTTGTAGGATGGTGACATCATCAGACTTGTCAAAGATGCCACTTTTAAGGGGTGTGAGTATTCTCCAAAAAAGTTGCTTCTCCTCAGGGAGGCACACACATAGTTGACAAGTGCAGGATTCAAACCCCTACCTAACTACATTATGATGATACTACAGCAATACACATTTACACAATGTGCTATACACATTACTGGAATTTCATCTTTCCACAGGTATATTTGTAGGATGGTGACATCATCAGACTTGACAAAGATGAGTATACCACTTTTAAGGGGTGTGAGTAGTCTCCAAAAAGGCTGCTTTGTCCCAGGGAGACACACACACACAGGTGGCAAGTGCAGGATTTAAGTCCCTACCTAACTACATTATGATACTACACCAGTACGCATTTACACAACATGCTATACATATTACTGGGGTTTCTTCTTTCCACATGTATATTTGTAGGATGGTGACATCATCAGACTTGACAAAGAGGAGTATACCACTTTTAAGGGGTGTGAGTAGTCTCCAAAAAGGTTGCTCCTCCCCATGGAGAAACACACACACACACAGTTGACAAGTGCAGGATTTGAACCCCTACCTAACAATACTACAGCAGTACACATTGACACGACACGCTATACACATGACTGGGATTTCAGTTTTCCACAGGTATATTTGTAGGATGGTGACATCATCAGACTTGACAAAGATGAGTATACCACTTTTAAGGGGTGTGAGTAGTCTCCAAAAAGGTTGCCCTCTCCCCAGGGAGAGACAGACAGACACACACACACACACAAACACACACACAGTTGGCAAGTGCGGTGTTCTTAATCATAACTAAGTACGTCTTTACACTTCAGCAAGCAATATGGAGTTACAGGGTGCAATACAGACATTACTTGCTGACAGTTTGCCCAAAGGTTTTTTTCAGATTTGCTAACCTCAGCAGGCTTATCATACTAGGTGTATTGTGAGTGTATTCTATGCATAGGCCATGACCATATCATATATGGGTTGATGCACCACATGCTGGCACACACAGGGTCAAACCGATGGCGAAGCTCTGTCAACCCAATACTGGACAATACAGTCAGGAGGAGTAGGGTCATACAACCACAACAACAACTGTCTCACATAGATCTACAATATAAGCACCAGCAAAACACACACATAAATACACATTACCATACTCGGAGAATACAAATATTAATCTGAAAAAGAGAGAGTGTCATCCTAAGCAGACAAGCAAGCACCATGCACCTCCAAGCACATACCAGAAAACACATAATACACCAAAGCAGTGTGCCTCACAACAGGCCTTAAGGCAAAACAACATACCCAACACACTAGTAATAGGTGACTTCATAGTCAGGCACACAGATGTTCCACTCACTCGGCTGGACAAGGGGAAGGTTACTGTCAGTTGTCTGTCAGGTGCTATGATCCACCACATAACACAAGCACTTACATCACTCCAGAACAGGTACATATATGACATGTTCTTTGTACATGTCAGTGTGAATGATCTGAGACATACCTCCCAGGACAACATGACAAGAGATATATATTAGCTCTATGATCAAGTAGTCCAGGCTGGTATGACCCTGACCTTGAGTAGCATCTTACCTTCACCTACATGATACTGCAATATAACAGAAAGATGATAAACTTTAACAATTGGATGAGCTTCTGGTGTCATTCAAAGGGGATCCAGTCTCTGTCTGCCTGTGATGACATGACAGTCAAGCCTCATTGCTTTGCTACAGATGGTTTGCACCTGTCGCCCCTATGCTTCTGAATACTGGCCAAGGCTCTTGCTGTCCCCATATTACCTTTTTTAGGCAAGGCTCAAAGGTTCATAGGTTCATAGGTTCATAGGTAGGTACTAGGCTATTGGCCCTGGGGCCTATACAAGCCCAGCCAAAAAGGTACCCTGGCTTTTGCCACCCAAGAAATTTATTTTCCTGTGCCACTGTCAGGCAGAGACACAGAAGTGATCCCCAGGGTGAATTTCCTATTTCCCATCCAATCATCAAGATTTTTCTTGAAGAGTGCTAATGAGGAGCTTTGTTTGATATAGATAGGTAGTTTATTCTGGAGTATGGGAAGTCTCTGGGACAGGAATCTATCCCTCTGGCATGTTCTGTTTATTGTGGTGACAAGGTTTAGGTCCCTAGAGTGTGTAGGTTCATAGGTTCATAGGTAGGTACTAGGCTATCTGCCCAAGGGCATTTATAAGCCTAGCCAGAATGTATTGGCTTTCACCTCCCTTTTAAATTAGTTTCCTGGGCCTCTGTCTAGCAGGGCCACTGAAGTGATCCCAGGAGTAAATTTACAATTTCCCATCCACTCGTCAAGATTCCTCTTGAAGAGAGTCATCGAGGGGCTCTGCCTAACATAAACTGGGATTCCATTCCAGAGCGAGTGAAGTCTCTGGGACAGGAATCTATCCCTCCAGCACGTCCTGTTTATTGCTGTGCTGAGGTTTAATTCACTGGAGCATGTGGCTCTAAGAGATTTGGTTTCCTTGAGGTGGAGTATGTCCATTAATTCCGGGTTGGACATGGCCTTATACGTCAGGCATAGATCATCTCTGAGCAGGCAGTAAGCAACCGAGTAGAGCTGGAGTTTCTTTAGTCGAGCTGCATAGGGCATCTCTTTGAGGCCCATGATCCTCTTGGTGAGGTACATCTGTGGTCTTACCAGCTGTTGCATGTGCCGATTAAGGTACATACCAAATGGGGCATTGTACTCTATTATGGGCCTAATAAGTGATGAGTAGAGGGGCACAATGACCTCTCTTGATCTAGAGGTGAACCCTTTCGTGATTAGGTGGGCTACATAAAAGGAATTTCTAACCACTTTGGCAATGTGATTATCAAAGGAGAGGTTACTATCTACCTGGGTCCCCAGGTCCCTAATTACATTTTCCGTACCTAGTGGATTACCACCTATGTGGTGATTCATGGGCACTTTGTTTTTCCAAAGGGGATGACTATGCATTTTTTGGCATTCAGCTTGAGGCCATGGTTTTGACACCAGGTATCTGTCTCTGTAAGACCCTTCCGGAGGATGTCTGTGTCAGCTGGAGAGTTGATTATGGCCCCCAGTTTGCAGTCATCTGTGAACTTGGTCAGCCATAGTCCTCCCATGCTTGCCTGTACCTCAGAGAAGTATATACTGAACAGGAGGGGTCCCAGGACCGAGCCCTGTGGGATGCCACTTGTGACTGGTTTAGAGTTGGACATGGCACCCGCAACTCAGACCATGTGTGTGTTCTATCCGTGAGCCAGTTGGCCACCCATCTCATGACATAGGGGTTAATGTTCAAGCTGGCAAGCTTGTCTATGATGCCAGAGTGGGGAATGGTGTCGAAGGCCTTAGTAAGGTCCAGGTAGGCTGTGTGGACTACCTTCCCTTCATCTATGGCCTTGGTAACTGTTTCAAAGAAGTCAACTAGGTTTAGGAGGCAGGATCTGCCCTTAACAAAGCTGAATTGGGTAGGGTCCAGTGTCTGGAGGTTCCCAATTTCTCTGTTTCTGAGTTCCATGATAATTCAACTAAAACCAAAAACACACGAACTATTTAAAAACAAAAAAGCGAGATGAAGAGATGGAGCAGTACGATACAAACTAACCATTTAATAAGCGCTTTCGGAGTGGACAATACCTCCATGATAATTCGCTCCATAGCTTTGCAGACCAGGCTGGTCAGGCTTATAGGGCGATAGTTTCCAGGTTCTGTTGTGGCACCACCTTTGTGGAGTGGGATGACTGTTGCTGTATGCCATTCTTTGGGTACATAGCCTGTGGTAAGGCTGAGTCTGAACAGTGAATTTAGGTGAGGGTTTAGTTCCTTTTGGAGCTCGTGTAAGACGCAGCCTGGGACACCATCCAGTCCCATTGATGCTGTGTTCTTAGCTTTGGAGAGGGCTGTTTTTACCTGCATGTCCATGATGTCTGGGGCTCTGCATTCTTCTGGGATGGACAAGGGCCCTTTTGGAGGTGAGGGGGGGGTGAAGTTTGCACTGAACTTGTCCGTCAGGATGTTGGCAATGTCAGTTGGTTTAGTGTATTTTTTGCCATTTTGCAGTAGCTCAGAGCATATCTGAGAGTTGCCACCTAAATGTTTGATATAGCTAAAGAAGGCTTTGTGGTTATCTTAAGATTCCTTGGCAAATTTTCTTTAGAAACTGACTTGAATGATTTTATGAGCGATCGCAGTTTCTTGCTAATATTGATCAGTGATGCCTTTCCTTTTTGGAATTTTGCTCTATCATGTAATAGTTTCCTCCTTCTGTTGTATAGCTTATTTATGGCCAAGGACCACCAGACTGGTTTCCCCTTTTTGGAGGAGTGAGTCTTGGTTTTACTTGGGATGGCTCGATCCATGCATCCCTGTAGATGCTCATAGAATGCACTTGTAAAGGATTCTGTGGATTGGATAGCATTATCATGTAGCAAGGGGGCTTTGAAACTTTCCACTTTGGTCTTGAGAAGTGTGAAGTTTGCTTTTGAAAAGTTTTTCACACTGGTTTCCTTGACTGGGGGTGGGGTCAGGATGTGGATGTCCAGTGTGATTGCTTTATGATCTGATCTTATCAGCCAGTGGTTTACCTCTGGTGTGGAACACTGATCCCCCCATGTTGGTGATGATCAGGTCCAGTATGTTGTCACCTCTAGTGAGCTTGGTGACCAGCTGTTCCAGGGCATTTGAGTTTATAAACTCTAGGAAGCATTGGGCAAAGGAGTTTGTACTTGAGTAATTCTCCCAGTCAATGTTTGGGTAGTTGAAATCTGTCAATATCATGGTGTTTGGTAGGACTTTTATATTTTCCAGTGTTCTCAGGAATGCTGAGTGAGGGTCCTGAGACAAGGTAGGTGATCTGTAGCAGGTTACGATCTGATAAGCAGTTTTGCCCACTGTTAGTTGCACTTGGATGGTCGCCAAGGCCTCGTGCTGTGCCACTAACCTGGAGGTGTGGGTATCTTTATGAAAATGGATACACCCCGTCCTTTTGTATTTTGGTCTGGGTTTTGGGGCCAAAGCTTGGAGGGATTGGGATTTCTTTAAGTGGAGCATGTCCCACAACTCTGTGTTTGACATAGATTTGTATGTTAGGCAGAGATCACCTCTGAGTAGGTGATATGCAACAGAGTAAAGCTGGTATGTTTTGAGATGGTCTGTGTATGTATTTGAGGCCACTAATCCTCTTTGTGAGGTATTTCTGCGGGCTTTCCAGTTGTTGTAGATGTCTTGTGAGGTACATACCAAAAGGGGTGTTGTACTCTATAATGGATCTAATAAGTGATGAGTAGAGGGGAACAATGACCTCTTTTTTTCTGCATGAGAAACCGTTTGTGATGAGGTGTGCCACGTAGAAGGATTTCCTGACTACTGTAGCGATATGATTATCAAAGGAGAGACTACTGTCCACCTGTGTTCCAAGGTCTCTTATCACACTTTCAGTGTTAAGTATACTACCGCCTATGTTGTAGTTCATGGGTACAGAGTTTTTACCAAAGGGGATGACAATGCACTTTTTGGCATTGAGCTTGAGGCCATGGCTTTGACACCAGGCATCTGTCTCAGTGAGGCCCTTTTGTAGGATGTCCACATCGTTAGTAGTTTTGGTTATGGCTCCTAGTTTGCAGTCATCTAGGAACTTCATTAGCAAAAGACCTTCTGTATTAGCCCGTACTTCAGGGAAGTAGAAACCAAACAGGACAGGACTGAACCCTGTGGTATTCCACTTTTCACTGGTCTGAAGTTGGATTTGGTGTCTGCTACTTTCACAGTGTGGGTTCTGTCAGTGAGCCAGTTGGCAACCCATCTTGTGACATAGGGATTTATACCTAGTTTAGTGAGTTTATCTATAATCCCAGAGTGGGGGATGGTGTCAAAAGCCTTGGCAAGATCTAGATAGGCTGTGTGAACCATCTTACTCTTGTCTATGGCTTTGGTGACTGCTACAAAGAAGTCTATCAGGTTTAGGAGACATGATCTGCCTTTTACAAACCCAAACTGGTTGTGGTCCAGAGTTTGGAGATTATCAATGTCTTTGTTTATAAATTCCATGATGATACGTTCCATGGCCTTGCAGACCAGGGTCATCAGGCTAATGGGGCGCTAGTTCCCGGGGTCTGTGGTGGCTCCCCCCTTGTGTAGTGGGATAACCGTCACTGTGCACCATTCAGCAGGCACAAAGCCTGAGGTGAGGCTATGATTGAACATGGTACTTAGGTGTGGTGCCAGTTCGTTCTGTAGTTCATGTAGAACGCAGCCTGGGATGTTATCTGGTCCCATGGATGCTGTGTTCCTGGCTTTGGAGAGTAGCTGTGCAGCTGTGATGACAGCAACTTTGCATTCTTCCAGTATAGAGATGGGCTCTTTCATGGGTGAGAGTGGGGTAAAGTTAGCACTGATCCTATCTGCCAGGATGCTGGCAATATCAGTTGGGTCTGTAAATTTAGTGCCATTGTGCTTTAACTCAGAGCAGATCTGTGTGTTGCCATTGAGATTCTTAACATAGCTATAGAATGCTTTGTGGTTGTCTTTAGAATCAGTGGCAATTTTGTTTTTGTAACTAGCTTTGGAGGATTTTATCAGGGATCGCAGCTTCTTACTGAGGCTGACCAGGGAGCTCCTCCACTCATGGGATTTTACCCTCTTTTGCAACAGTTTCTTCCTTCTGTTGTGCAGTTTGTTTATGGCAGGGGACCACCAGATTGGCTTCCTTTTCTTGGGGGATAGCATCTTGGTTCTGTTTGGAATAGCATGATCCATACACTCATGTAAGTGCTTATAAAGTGCAATTGTGTAGGATTCAGTAGTCGTAACTGTATTGTCCATCTGCATGGGTGTCCTGAAGTTTGCCATTTCTGTCTTAAGAAGCATGAAGTTGGCTTTGGAGAAAATTTTTAACATGGTTTCCTTAATGGGGGGTGGGGGCAGAATGTGGATATGTAGGGTAATTAGCTTATGGTCAGATTGGACCAATGAGGCGTTGACTTCAGGTGTGGAACACCAGTCACTCAGGACAAACCAAACCCCGTAACCAACACAAATAACCACAAAGTGAGCTAAATGCTACTCATTGCCAGAAGTCTCAGCCTCCAAATGCACACACTCAAGGCACTTCTCAGTATGGAGAATACTGATATCTGTGCAGTAACAGAAACCTAGTTCAAGGCACCAGACAGCACACCAGCACTACCAGGATACTACTCATTCCATACCTTCCAGCATCAGAACCTGGATCATAGCACATAGGGCGAGGATGTATCCATATTCAGCAAGGATACCTTCACCTCTCTCTACATCCTCTCTACAAGATATGTACCCATAGAATGTTGCACAGCAACGTTCTTCCCACTCCACAGGAGTGGGGCCACAAAAGACCCTTGGCATTCACACTCTATGAGCCTGACGAGTCTGATCTGCAAGGCAATGGAGCCAATCATACTGGAAGTCAACAATAAAGACATTGGGAACCTTCACATTGTTGAGCACACCCAGTTTGGCTTCGTCAAATGCAGATCACGCCTCCTGAACTGGGTGTATTTCTTTGAGACAGTTACCCAGGCTACAGATGATTGAAATGAGCTCCACACAGCCTACCTATGCCTCGCTAAGGCCTTTGACACCACTTCCCAGTCAGGTATCATATATGAACTCACTAACCTGGGCATGAATCCATACATCACAAGATGGATTGCAAACTGGCTCACAGATAGATCCCACAAATTAACAGTTGCTGGCTACATGTCAGACTCTACACCAGTAACAACTGGTGTCCCCCAGGGTTCAGTCCTGGGGTCCCTCCTGTTTGGTATAGACTTCTCAAAAGTACATGCCAACACAGGAGGGTTGTGGTTGACTAAGTTTGCTGGGAACTGCAAAGTGTTTGCCATAATAGATTCCCTGGATGACACAAATATTCTTCAGAAGGGACTCTATGAGACAGATGTGTAGTGTCAGAATCATGGCCTCAAGCTCAATGTGGAAGAATACGTAGTAATCCCCTTTGGTGAAAACAAAGTACCCACAAACTACCACATAGGTGTTACCCCCTAAAAACTGACAATGTAATAAGGGATCTGGGGACACAAGTAGATAGTCATCTTTCCTTTGACAACCATGTTGCCAAAGTGATTAGGAAATCCTATGTGGCCCATCTAATCAACAAAGGGTTTTCATTAGGATCAAAAGAGGTAGTGGTGGCCCTCTACTCTTAAGTCATCAGACCCATCATTGAGTACAATGCACCATTTTGGATGTACTCGACTAAGCATATCCAGCAGTTGTAGAGACCACAGATGTACCTCACCAAGAGGATTACTGGCCTCAAATAGTTGTGTTATGCAACACAAGTGGTAAAACTAAATCTGTTCTCCGTTGCATACCACCTACTCAGAGGCACACTCTGCCTAACATACAGAGCCATGTCCAACACATAACTGGTGAACATGCTCCATCTACGGATAACAAAATTGAGTCACACTGCACACTCCAGGGATATGGACCTCATCACAACAATGAATACAACATGCTGGTGGGATAGAGTACCATCCCAGACACTTGCCTTACTGTGGAACAGAGTCCCAATATACATCAGACAGAGCCCCTCGCTGACACTCTTCAATAGGAACCTTGATGAGTGGATGGGAAACAGACAATTCACGCCAGGCATCAGCAGCCCCACTAGAAACAGGCTTAGGGTACCAACTATTAGAACTAGGGCTTAGGAGACTACCCAATGGGGTGGTGAAAGCTGCACAACTTGCCTAGGCTAATATATGCCTTTGTGAAAATAGACTACTACATACCTATGAATCTATGTGACAGGTACATGTCTACAGATAGTAGATGTGTACTTTATTGTACAGTCATCTTGTACAGCAGGCACATGGACCACATACATTGTAATGCTTACAGATACTGGTGGCTGTTATGTACTCTGGGTGAGATGTGCACCTCATGTCTTTTGTGCCACTGGGATGTGTGCTGGGTGGGACAGTCCTGGATGGCTCCCTGTCATGGTCACCCTCTTACACACATCTCTGCCCATCCATCTTTGGCTTATTATACTGTGTTCCCCCCACATATATACATAGGTAGATAACAGGCTATCTGCCTGAAGGCATGTATTAGTATGGCCATAGTGTGCAGCTATCACCACACATGGGGTTAGTTCCCTAGGCCTCTGTGTAGTAGAGCTGATGAAGTGAGTCATGGTGTGACAGTTCAGTTTCACATACACTCACCAAGGCTCCACTGGAAGAGTGTCAGTGAGGGACTCAGCTTAATGTAGGTTGGGAGCCTGTTCCAAAGCAAGGAAAGTCTGTGAGTTAGTAATGTATCCCTCCAACATGTTCTATTTATTGTTGTGAGGATGATATCCCTAGAGCATGTGGCACAGTGAGCTTGGGTTTACTTCAGATAGCACTTGTACATCAGTTCTGCATTGGACATGGACCTGTCTGTTGGGCAGAGATCACCTGAGTAGACAGTATGCAACAGAGTACATACTGAGTTAACTTCAGTCTTGTTGCATGGGGCAACTGTTTGAGGCCAGTAATCCTGTTGTTGAGGTGGTACTTCAGTGGTCATTCCAGCTGCTGAAGGTGCCTAGTCAGATTCATCGCAAGTGTGCCATGATACTCTCTGATGGGTCTGATGACTGATGAGTAGAGGGAACCTCCTTTGACCTACATGCAAAGACCTTCGCAATTTGTGGGAACACATAGCATGATTTTCTAACCACTTTGTGAATGTGTTTCTGGAAGTAGATGTGACTATCCATATGTGTCCATAGATCCCTTATTTTACCTCCATATTTAGGGTATTGGCACCTATGTGGTATTTATATGACTGTAGCTCGAGGCCATCATTTTGACACCACATCTGTCTGACTGAGACCCTTTTTAAGGATGTCTCTGTTGTCCCAAACATCGATTATGACAATCTTTTTGCAATAATCCACAAACTTTGCTAACCATAGCCCTTGTGTGTTTGATTGTATTTCTGAAAAGTATACACCAGACAGGAGGGGTCCCAGGACTGAGCCATGGGGGACAGCAGTTGTTACCAGCTTACAGTCCAACAGGGAGACCACAATTCTTACCTTGTGGGATCTATTTGTGCCCCAGTTGGCAATCCATCAGATGACATACGTGTTTATGCACAGGTTGTTGATTTTATGGATATGACATGTGTGTAGGATGTTGGAAAAGGGCTTTTCAATGTCTATGTAGGCCATGTGTAGCTCATTTCATTGATGTATGTCCTGGGTGACTGCCTTGAAAACTGTCTAGCAGGTTTAGGAACCATGATCTGCCCCTGACCAAACCAAAATGGGTAGGGTTGGGTGTTTGTAGGCTCCCAATAGCTCTGTTTATGAGTTCCATAATGATGGACTCCATGGCCTTGCAGATCAGGCTTATTGAGCTTATAAGACAATAGTTCCCATGGTCTGTTGTGCACCAACACTTGTGGAGTGTGCCAAACATTGCTGTAACCCATTCAACAGTTTCATATCCTGTACAGGGGGTGAGTCTCAACAGACTGTTCAGGTGCAGGGTCTGTTTGTTTTGGAGTTCACATATGACACAGCCAGGGAAACCATGTCATCCCATAGACACCGTGTTTTTAGGTATGGATAGAGCTGTTTAACCATTGTATATGTGATTTCTGGGTTTTCACAATCTCCAGGTATGGTAATGGGCCCTTTTGTCAGTGAGAGGGGGATAAATATGTATGAATCTGTCTGACAAGATGTTGGCAATGTCAGTCATGTACATGTATTCATTTACACTTTGCACTGACTCAGAACATAGATGAGTTTACATTGATACTTATGACATAGCAAAAGAAAGCTTCATGGTTCTGTATGGACTGTTTGGCAATATTTTTGCCAGAACATGGCTTGGATAATGTTAGGAGTGCTCATTGTTTCTTGATGATACTGATAGGAGATTTATTGATCTTCTTTGGATTTTCACTTTCTTTGAACAATTTAAGTACTTGTAGTACATAGTTTGATTATGACAGGGGTCCAATATATTATATGGGTCATTTTCATATCACTGTGTGCGCAAGGCAGGATTGGTGAATAGTGACAAGTGTCTGGAGTAAGAACTACAACTGCCAGATATGTGTGGCCCACTGCTGTACTCAGACATGGCCTAAGTGTGTGAGCATGCCCAGTATGACCTTTCAGTATGTTGGTGACTGACATTTGCTTTGTTTGTTTAAGTTTGTGGGCATGCCCAGTATGACCTTTCAGTATGTTGCTGACTGAAATTTACTAAATTTGTTTAAGTGTGTGAGCATGCCCACTATGGGCATATATACTATATGTGTGTGAAAAATCAAGTTGGTTTTTACTTCAGGGCTCACCTTTATGTTGTACATCGACAGGAAGCACGCTGTGCCTGCAGGGCTTCCATGAGTCAATTTGCATAGACATATCAACATTTCTACATACAGGGGGGACAGCTATTATTTCTACATTTCTACCTGGGGGGGCACACCTGACTGTTACTGTGGGTGTACATAGGATGAGGGGTACACCTGACACTTATACACATTTGCTAGGCCTGCACTGCTATGTAAAGTACTCCATTTCAGTCTGTACTGTTGCCTATCATACTGGCTTGAGGCATACCACTGTACTACAGAACTTAGCTTCCAATTACACGCATATTAGTTTGTGACTTCATAGCCTACCCAACCCACATCACACTGCCTGGGGTCTGCATAGGCCTGGGGGGAGGTTACTCATATGCCTCTTCAGAGGGCATGATACAGCATTTGTTTGATTTGCGTTTGTCTACAATTGTCCTGCTGGCTGTGACTGTTAGGTATGTGACCCCCCCAACTGGTATGTGTGAGTGACTTAAGTTGTGTCTGTGCCAGTGAAATGCTGTCGTGGTTCAGTACTGTGACTATAGTGCACAGTATCCTGAGTTTGAGCCCTGTCACTGCTTTTTATTTTCCTGCTGGGCAGACCTGACTGGTTAAGGAACAGTAAAGCACGTGTGAGCGTGTTTACCCAACTTTGCGCGACTTTGCCCAACATTGCCCAAATTTGCCCGACGTAGCCCGACGTTGTGCTGGTTAGCGCGGTGCGCAGCTACACCCAATTGTATTTAAATATGCTCAATACTGGTAAAATGTGCTTAGCAGTGCTTTATATTGCTTAGAATAGGGCACTCATGCCTCAGGTGGTGCTGCAGGGCTGCCTATGTTGGATGTACATAGTACACTCCCTATACATGTTTGAAAACAGGTAGTGTGAAGTTAGGCATCCCTTTTACTGTATGTGCGAGTCAGAGAGAGGTGTCATTTCCAGGGTTCCTACTAAGTCAATGTATGTGCTATGCATTGCCTTTTTGCCAAGGCCAGGGCATACTCGGCACACCTCCTTCTGCCTACTGGGGCAGGCTCAGGTTGTTCCTACTCTGAGTCATGCTGTGTCTGTGCAGGCCTTGGCAATGGTGTGGGGCTGTATGGCCCTGCCCCATGCTGTTCCTGCTGCAGCTGTTTCCGCAGGATCATATTGTGTAGAATGGCACATACCATAACAATTTGGGTACATGTAGTTGGTGAGTACTGCAAGGCTACACCAGATGTGTCCAGGCACCGGAACCGTGACTTGAGCATCCCAAACACACTCTCAATTATGTTTCTTGTTTGTGCGTGTGCCTCATTATGGAGTTCTTGTTCAGGTGTGTGTGCATTTCTGATGGGTGTCATCAGACACGGCTCCAGTGCATATCCAGCATCCCCCACTAGATGACCATCAGGGATGTCCCCATTGGCAAATCTCTGGTACAGCTGTGTCAGATGCCAGATGTGGGAATCGTGATAGCTTCCAGGGCAGCCAGCACACACATTCATTATTATGCCCTGGCCATTGCACATGACCTGGCAGTTGATGGAGGGGAAGCCCTTGCGGTTGATGTAGACCCTACCCCGCTCACCGGGTGATGCTTTGATGCATATGTGCGTGCAGTCTATTGCACCCACTACCTCATGGTATTCTGCTATTTGGTGGAAAAGACGCATATTGCTGGCTAATGCCTCACAGGAATTGGGGAAATATACGTGGTCACTGACATGTGCTGACATGGCATCCAGGAACTGGTGGAGTACCCTGGGTGCTGATGCCTGTGAAATCCCCATAATATCACCAGTTGGTTTCTGGAAGGTACCTGTAGCTTGTATTCTTATGACAACACATACCCTGGTATCCACTGGGATGGCTTCCCCTCTGTTGTGTCTGTGTGTGAGGCGTGACCGGCACAGCTCAATAGTTTGCTGCAGGAGGTCTTTGTCCACCCTATAACGCTCCACTATCACCAGCTCATGTAGCCCCTGGTAGGTTACCCTGGGTCTGTACACTCTTCTCTGTCTCCTCACTGTGGGTTGCTCAGCAGCATTCACAACATCACCACCCTCAGCACCTTGCACATGTTGGTTTATGATAACAAGAGCAGCTCCTAACATTTTGTCTGACTTAAGCTTTTTAAGCTTTCTCTCTTTGTATACTGCAGTGTTGCAGAGTTCTTGGGAAAAAACAGGGGGAATGCTGTTTGCAGAGTTTAAAGAGCTGGGCTGGGATAGTGTTCTGCCTATGTAATTGGCTGAGTCTGATATATTTCACCTGGCAGAGCTGATAGTTCTCCTTGGTTAACTTCCTACTACTTCTTTTCCTTCCTTTTCCCTTTCTATTTCCACCCGGGGCAGTGCCGCACAAACACGTGCACACGCTGTGTGCATGTTTGCAAGAAATTTCCGAACTTTTGACAGTGTGCACCTTTGATTTCAGGTTTTCAAATAGGACAACTGTAGACACACCTCTGGCAATCCTGAGCAACTCAGGGTAAACACAAGCCACTGTGCTCCAATTAGCTTACAGCCTTTCTGACATACCCCCATATGATGTCACCTATATTCTACTCTACTACTCACCTACTCCTATACTTACACTCTTGGGTCATGGCTCACATGCTGGGGAAAATTGGGCTTCACTATCCTTATCCTCATTTGCATAGGATTGCCTACTAATGCATGGTTACATCTCTCACACTGAGCCCCCCCCCCCCCTTAGCAACCACTACTCAGTGGCCATGTTGTCTTCAGCCTGCCATTCAACTGCATGGCAGGATAAGCTTTTAAGTGAAAATGCCTATTTTTGGCTATTTTTAAATTATTTTCTTGTTTTTTAAAGCGCCGCACGTTTGCGTGGTGCTGCACTATGTTTAAACATCGGAGATCAGGGGAAAAAAGTTTGATTTTAATAATTTTAAGCATTTATAAATGCCAATGGCCTTATATTTGGCCATTGTCATGCTTCCTCAACTGTATGCATCCTTTATTTGGAGCTGTAATAGCTCCATTTAACTATTTGCAGAATGGTACTCCATTACCAACGGAGTACATTTCTGCAGATAACACTAATCTTCCACGGACAGGTTAGTGTTTCCTGGATTGCAAATTTACCTCATTTGCATAGCTTTCAGCAGTGAATGAGGTAATTTGCATACCATGACGCTGTCCGTGCAACAGTAGCTTTAGCAGCTGTCATGCACACCCCTGCCAGCTGTATCTGGATCGCACGGCAGACATATTGCCGCCGTGAGCTCCTACACTCTTCTTGCACTCCGTGCAAGCTTTCGTAAATCTGGCCCAGTGTCTTAGTTTTGCTTTGAAATTTTGTATTGAACAGCCTTTGTACTCAGCATTTTACAGAATTTATGTTGTAAACCAGTGATTTTTTTCTCATACACAAGGCTAAGTGTACTTCTTGGCTGTTTTGAGTAATTCCTGTTCTGTTTTTGGCTATCACTCCCCAAACTGCTCATAAAAATCTGACAGGGTTTTTCAGGAAGACTTGGCTAGTCTTAAAAAGGACCCCCAGGCTGTTAGCCTAGTAACAATCTATGAGTCAATGAATCTAATGAATTTATATTGCTAATAGAAATGGTGGCAGTGTTACTGAAATCTTATCCCTTAACATGATTCTTGGGGTCTTCAAACCTTAAATGTGAGAATCAGATTACTATGACCCTTGAGTATGTCAGTATTTACTGTGTGCCGCGATACCCTGAGTGAGTAAACTAAGTTAAATTAGTACATGTGACAATGATAGCCATTACTCTAATCAACTTAAGACTGCTTACTTTCCAGACAGAACATATTACAATTTTTGTAATTATTAAGGGTTGCTAGCAAGCAGCCATTAGGGCATATTGAATTTGTGCTACCTGCAAGTGTCCCTGTCAGTTTTGTTAACTCTCCTCCCACCTCCTTGGAGAATAGAAATATGAATGCCCTGCCACATCTTTATACATTGCTGATTACATTTTTATTTTCTTTAAAGATGTTTTCTCCTTGTGCTAAACACATTGCTATCTCATTTCCTTTCTGTCAACCTGATTTCATAAGTAGAAGATCTGTCTTCTCTCAGCTTTGCAGGATCAGTTGTTCTAATGCATTTGCACATCTTTGGAATGTCACCAGCCATAAAACTGCATATTTCCATAGAAATGGATATTGGGGTTGGCTCTCAGAACTTTTAGCTCATAAGAATGCCAAACCTCTCCTGTTTGGCAGAGAGTACACATAAGCATGCATTACAGACTTTTCTTTCTTGCCTGTGAATATCCATATAACTAACATCTTCAAACAGCTAGATGCAGTAATGGCTAAACATTGTAATCGGCAAGGACATTTTAAAGAAGGGTCTGTGCTCCAGCCAGAGACTAATTCAGGGAGCATTAAACAGCAATCATCTATGCAGTTTCTCATATCAAGTACTTGTGAAGATACATACTTTTAGTGAAAAATTAGGGACACTTTTCTTTATGCGCAGATTATTTAGACAAGAAACATATATTACTCTTTTATAAACCTAATCTAACATATAATTAGTTGTACTCAGAACCTTTTTATATCATGTATATGTTTTATTGTTTTAGTTTATTAAGTAAAGTATTATGACTATACTAAAGCTCTGTCACTCATTTGATGCACATTAGAAATCCTGCTCTGAGTTAAATGGTGTCCAACACACAAATTCCCATATTTAGACACCCATCACTAACAATACAAAAAGTCCAAGTAAGAAGATAAAAATAAACAAAACTAATATATCTGTTAAATCGCATCATAAGTAAATATTTACTCTCCCTCTTCTGTAAGGGAATGAATTCATGACCCCTTAACCTTCCTTTAATAAGAAGAAGCACATTTTTGGGTCCTAACACCCTCAAACACCCTCATTTATCCATTTTCATTTGCGCTGACATTATGATTTAAGGGCTGTGGTGCAGATTACTAACAGTGTTTTTTTTTAATCGCACTCTCCCAATTCCCCAGCTGTCTTTCACTGATATCCAACTTACAATCCTGCCCCTCTCCATCCTGACCTGATAACCTCAGTAGCTCTTTACTGGATAATCCTTAATGTAACCACTTTCTGGGCAGGTCTCCCTACCTCTTCAAGGGCTGAAAACTTCTAGTGGGTGATACAAGCAGGTGAAGGAAGACGCAATAATGCGGATGACTAGTTAAAGTCTTTAGCCTGAGATGTGACATACAATGATATAAATTTGTAGTATGTTTGCACCTGTATGCATGCACCTGTATAGCAAGCAGTGGACATCTGTTACTCCTCCTCCTTCAGCCTCTGGTAGCCTGCAAGGCATCTGAACTCCACCAAAGCTTGGACAAACCACAACTTATCAGTCATACTCTCTCTAGGATAGAACAACTGACCATTGACTGCTTCATCCTATCTGTCCCACAGCAGACCATTCTAATGCCCTGTGTCCATTACAGAAACTGCACAGATGGATACCATGCAATGTATTGCTAAGGTTTTTAGAAACTTTCATAGGCATGGTAATAAATTATCATTTACTTCAGTACTCTCTTTTGATTTTGAGAATTCTTAAATAAGTGCTTATTTATTCTTATAAGGCTGTAGTTTTGAATGACTCATGCTTCTTTGCCTTTACGTCTTGCCATTTTAGCTTTTATGAATGTTTAAATCACACATTAATTTCAAAATACTCAAAATTAAAAGCACATTTCTGTTACTTTATGATTTATCATAATGCTTAAAAAAGTCTCTGAAAAAACAATAGGAGTATTTATCACAACATACATAACAAAGGGTTTTAAATCTGCTAGCCACAGGGCAAAGGAGAGAAGAGGGAAAGGGGAGATGCTGCAATTACTAGGAACTAGGAACAGAGACAGCCTAGAGCCATAGAATGTGGAAAGGAGAAAAACACTTTTAACATCCCCTTCTGATACATTAATAGTGTTGAGATGTAGGGGATTTTTACTCAAGGTTTATAAACTTATTAAGCAGGAGCTCTATGGGTATATGTTAAGGATTGATTCCAATAGTGGGGTTACTCTCTTTTTCTTTTTCTTGTTTTTTTTTTTTGAGCACACAGCATCAGTGCAGTGACCTCCCTTCCTATGCCCAGTTGGTCCATTCATTCCATTATCAGGGTAATCAGTGTAAGAGTCATCCAGGCCACTAATTACCTAATGGAGACAGGACTAAGATGTTAGGGAGTTGGGCAGTCTGCTGATCCTGTGTATCCCCATCCCCTCGGCAGATTGTATTCCACAATGGCTGTTCCCAGAAGGTGTATGCACACTATAGTAGATGCCCAGCCTTTTGGCTAAGCAGTGCTCTACTGCACAGCATGGGCAGGCCAGACTCCTTGCTGCTGGTGATATACCCACTCTTCTGTAGGTGGCGCCAATGCAGCAAGTTGAGCTGTCTCACTAACCTCAGGATAGACGAACTGGCATCAGTCTCTCACTCCCATCTTCCTCTGCCCTGTCCCTCCATCACTCATGCTGGTAGTCAAATACAGATCATCTGGGGTGCAGTTAGGTCAGCCAGGGCTTTATCCCTCTGCCCCAGTAGACTATGTGGACTGTGCACTTGTTATGCAAAAAATGAATAATTTCATTTGAAATGAATCAATGTATTTTATGACTTCAGATGTTATAAGACTTTATACAAATATAAGGCATTTAGATGGGATGAAAGCAATCATTTTTTATAGGTGACTCCCCAAGAAGTAATTATAGTATTAAGTTATCGTTAACTTGCAGACTAAATTTTTTTTGTTGAAAGGTAGAAGGTTGGCATAATGGTTAAGGTGTTTACCTTACAGACCCAAGGTACAGTGTTTCATTCTTCCATGGGGTGAATTGGCTATTCTTAAAATGGCCACAAGGACAGTTATTACTAATCTATGAACCTATGCTTATATGTTTTATAAGCAAATCAAGGATATGGAAATTGGGGTACCATTTTATCCACTGTACACATTTCTGTTGGTATGATCATTTAAGGCTGACTACAGCTATCCCACACAATTTTATAATGAACATGTGACAGTTTATCAGCATTATATAATTTTATTTTCATCTGTAGAAGCAACCCCCTATTGGCCACATATTTTATAAAATCCTTGAATAAGAATAGCTTTGGCCTAGATGTTCTAGCCAATATACATGACCATCCCAATATTTTGGAGGTATTTAGAGAGGTACAGGGAAGAAAAAGGGAAGCCTGTTTAGTCTATGTTATTTTGTATGCTCACAAGCTGTAACCAGTTTTTACATAAACACAGCCTCCATCCACCACTTTTTATATCACTTTTCCAATATGGAGAACTTGTATGCCCATGCCATGCCTATGCCCAAAGAAAAGATTTTTTGGGGGGTTGGAGTCTTATAACAAAATTAAGAACTTTTAAAACAGAAGGTATGCTAAGAATGTTGTTTCTTCTATGTATTATAAGGCATTTCAATGAAACAAACAAGAACTGTTGTTTGATATGCCTACAGAAAAAAAAGAGAAAACTCTTAAATTGTATAAGCCAGAATGACATGGTCAACAAACAAACTGATTTTGTTCCAAAGTATAGTGTGTTATCTGTAAAAATGTCCCTCTGATTAGGGTTTACTAGTGTAACCTGTTTCAGGAAGACACTTAATGGTCTCCCACAAGAGAGACACGGGCTTTGTAAGACCCATAGCTGAGTACTTATTTTGTTGTTGCAATGTTTATATACTAATTTGCACACCTTTTGACAGGATAATTGGAAAACACATTATTAGTGTTAGTCTCTACTCTTTCAACATCAAAAATTTGATATGTATCCTGCCTTCTAATGCAGCATTTTTATATGCTGGAGAAAACCAAGAAGATTTAAAATTAGATTGCAGAAGCATACCAGGGACATTGTCAGTTCTAGAAATGAAACTTCTGTAGCTTCACACTTTAAGTACATTTTATAGTAGCCTATTGGACTGCTTAAAAGCTATTACCTTTGGGAATGTGTGCTCCACTGAAAGGGATGGGGTGTTCATGAGAAAGAGAGAGACTTCTCTTTAAAGAGAGTTTGTATGCAGTTGAATTTGCCAGTTCAAAACCAAATGGCTAAACAATGATTATAACTGGAGGACTTTAATTTGAATCCAATTAGCGCTACCGGATAATTTATTTCACTGGTTAAGGCTGCTTTTATTTCATTAATTATTAATTTTGCAAACATTTAGATGGTCTTACTTAAGTGAAAGCAAGAGCTTCACTGTTGATTCCAACATCTATGCCAAAATACTCATGTGTAGATTATTAGCATTTCACTCAGCAAAAATGGATACCATTCAAATAATCACAAATAAATCTATTTCTGGCCAAGCTTAGACAATTTTGCAGCTTATACTAGTGGTTGAATTTACACAAGTCAGGATCTGATATCAGTGCCCGAGTGAGGGACCCTTCTGTTCTTGCTTTGTGGTTTCTGCTTCTGCATAATAAGCAGCAGAAAATATAAAAATATAAATGAAGAAAAATATCTTCTTCATTTCTCAGCTGCTCAGAAGGAGAGGAAGCCTTCATTTCAAAGTCTGACCTTCCTAAGAATTTAGACATAGGTCATGAAGATGACAGATGCTAATCTTTAGAATCCCCAATACTGATTAATTCATTTAGTAAGTGGGTGATAGAGCACTTCCATTGGGAGTTTTCAGAACCTTATTCATCTAAAAATAGAATAAAACAATGTCTAAGGAATATGGCACCAACTACTTCAAAGTCAAAAGTAGTACATTTGTTTGACAGCTTAAAGGCTGATGCAACTTTAACTGATTTGCCTCTGCAGAAGGACAGCTTCTATCTGTCATGAGTTTAATGCACAGTCTAAAAGTTAAGACCATAGTCAGAGTATCAGCTCTGAGAAATTAGGCCATAGTTAAATTTCTCAGTGGTCATTAGGTAGCCTGTATGGAAACAGGAAAAACAGCTATAAGGGGTGTGTGTGTGTGTGTGTGTGTGTGTGTGTGTGTGTGTGTGTGTGTGTGTGTGTGTGTGTGTGTGTGTGTGTGTGTGTGCGCGCGCGTGTGCATGTGTGTGTGTGTGACAGAGATTAATGCATACATGTTTTATTTCAAATATAGGAAATTCCATCTCATTAAGAACTCAGAAGTCTGAAAATGTAAATGCTCAGTGAGAAGGCAGCTTACAAATACAAAGCAGTCTGTTAAACCTTGAAGCATTATATGCTGGTTCCCAGTAGATTTAAAGAGCAGTGTTTACCTGTGACTGGTTACCTAATGTGGAGGATGTAAGTGTCAGCATGGAGCAACAGACAGGTGGTAGCAGCCTGGGAACAGGAGAGAGAGACACTCCCCCCTGTGTAATGTCCTCTTTGGTAAGGTCAGACCATAAACCTGTCTTCTTTGAAATAAAAATATAACCCAGGACCCCAGCTATCCCTGGAACTTTTAGGAACTATTTTAAGGCATACTTCCAATGATTGACTGATACCGTGGTAAAATTTCAAGCCCTCCAAAGCCTGAGAACACCACTGCCTATGCAGAAGTGCACACAAAACAAATTCAGAAAACAAGCCATCCGGTAGAATCCAAACATCAATAGGTTGTATAACAAAAATGAAGAAAAATCATGGCAAAAACTAGGAAGTGCAACACCCAGCAAGGAAAAAAAAACTCATCATCAATATAAACAAGCAACTCAGAGAGCCAAATTTAAGGCAAAATTGCCTTACAGGTCAAAAACAATCATAAGGCTTTCTTCAGCTACATCTGGAAACTTAAAGTCAGTACACCACAAAGTGCCAAACTAATTGTAAATGGAACCACCTACACTGAGCTGCAAGGTATAGAAAATCTACTGGCCAACAAATTCAGCTCCAATTTCATCTCCCTCTTCCCCCTCCCAAGACAACCCTCAGGAAAGACCATCGAACATAACTCCCACAACTAACACAAGGGAATAGGTTCTCCAAGGTTAAGAACACTGTATCGATGAACCCCAATATTATCTTAGGATGCCTCCTAAATAGTACAAATCATGACTTATTGGAACCACTAGAATAAATATTTAGCCATACCCTCCAGACAGGTTTTATGCCAAGCATATGGAGAACTGCAACCATCATCCATCTCCAAAATGGTGGGCCATCTACAGACCCCAGTAACTACAGACCCATAAGTCCAACTAGTCTCATATGGAAAGCCATGGAAAGAACTATCATGGAAATGATAAACAATGGCACTGGTTCCAACCCAGTTTGTTTCATCAAGGGCAACTCATGCCTACTCATCCTGGTGGACTTCTTTAAGAATGCTATTAAAGTGATGAACGAAACATTGCATACTACCTACCTTGACTTGGTCAAAGCATTCAATACAATACTGCATCAGGCATTGTAGACAAACTGAAGAAATTAAGTATAACCCCAATTTCACCCATTAGATAGCCAGCTGACTCACAAATGATATCTAAGAAGTCCACCTCCACAAAGAGACTAGTCACTAGCAGAGTCCCTCAAGGTTCTGCGCTGCTGAGTCGGTTCCTTTTTGGCATCTACCTCTCAAAGCCAATGTCAAGGGCCTCTGTCTGGTCAAGTCTGCAGACAGTTGCAAACTAGGTGCAGTTAAAGACTCCCCCAAGATACAAATATTGTCCAAGAAGGCCTGACACAGACTAATAACTGGTGCTGGAGCCACAGTCTAAAACTCAATGCCAAGAAATGCATAATAGTATCCTTTGGGAAGTCAGCTACCCCTGAAAACTACCATATTGATAACACACCCATAAGAGAAGACCCACTCATCAGGGATTTGGAGATGCAGGTAGACAGTAACCTGGCCTTTGTCCATCATGTGCCTATGAGAGTATGGAAATCATACTGTGTTGCAAAACTTAAAAACAAGGGTAAGGCATTTAGGTCCAAGGAAGTCATTGTTCCACTGTGCTCTGTTCACATCAGCCCAAATATTGAGGAAAATGCCACATCTCTTCAGCAGATACCTGACCAAGCACATGCAACAAATTAAACATCAACAGAGGTTCCTCACCCAAATTACAGGGTGTAAACAACATGCCCTCTGAGGATTAACTCAAAGCCCTATCCCTGTAATTTGTCTCTCTCAGACTATTGAGGGGTAAGCTACACTTAGCCTACAAGGCATACTTGGATCTCATTCTGATGGACCTTTTGCATATCTACAAAACAAACAGCATCAGAATTAACTGATGTATGTACCTAAATCTTGTCTGCAACATAAGTAGGACATCTTGGAGGGACAGGTATGTGTTGCAGAGACTACCTTTTCTTTTAAACGGGCTTCCCATCCACATGGAGCAGAATTCTTCCATAACCCAATTCAAGTACAAATTCGACCAGTAGATGAGGAATCACAAACTGACCCCTGGTCTGCCACCTATGCCTCTTATTGACAGAGGCAGCCTGTAAATGCTTGACCACCCAACCCCTAGCCTATATCTGCCCCTTAAAATAAGTTTATACTACCAAACTTAATCAAATATGGTTGAAAAGTATGGATAGAGATAAAAAGGCCCCTGCGGTCATCAGCCTAGTATACACATATACATATATGAATATATGAAGAAAAGTTTCAAAGAAATTGCACTCACTGTTCTTCTTATTTTTCTTCCTGTTGTTTATTCTTTTAAAATATTCAGCATTTCTCTGTGATTAATGCTGTGAAATGCCTTAGCTATGTAGCACACTGTTACTCTACCTTCCTCTTCTTCTTTTATTATACAGTCAGCCACTTCTTCTATAATCATTAACATCTCATTTTCTTTTTTCCCCTTTATTCCATAAACCCCTTCATCCCGTCCTTGTTCCACAAGATTTATCATCCTTGTTTAAAGAATGTTCATACATGTTATAATCAGTATTCTCCAATGTAATTAGTCTCTTAATGTTTTTAATCTCTTTTCTTTCTGTTTTCATAAAAAATATATCACACCCTTACAAATGTCTTCTTTATTTAATACCTACCTCCATCCATTCATTCAGAATCTCCAGGAAAAAAATAATTTTCTGTATTTGACATTTCTTTACAGAAGTTGGGCCTCAATCTGTCTGGACTTGGTGCTGATTCTTATTTTACTTCCTTTATAACATCTTCTAATTATTTTCTCTCTATTCTTTTTCTCCACTTCTACCACTATTTCCCCTTTTATCTTCTTAACCATCCATACACCCACCTATTTTCTCTTCATATATATATACTGTATACACCCATAATTTCTTCTTGTTTATATCTTAATTGTACTTTTACATCCTTAGTTAAATTATTTTTCTCTCACAATACCTTAATTTCTTACCTAAAAATTGGGAGGACTCTTCTTTTCTTCCCATTAACAAAAAATATTTGTCTAAATATCATTATTTCCATTTTTTATTTGCTATATTTATATAATTTGTTTTCTTCCTCTTCTATATTTCCATCCCCTCTTTCAGTATTCTTTGATATATTTCCATTTGCTTATTATATATCACTTTTTCTTTTCTCTACCATTCTCTTCCTTAAATATATTTTTTAATTTTCTTTGTATGCCATCCACCACTTGTCAAGCTTTCATAAAAAGATTTCATTGTCGTATGATCTTCCTACAGATGCTCTCTTTTTCCAGACATTCCACCTCTATAACTTTTCTTGAAAATATTTTTAAACCTTTTCATCTTTTATTATATTCTCATTATCTCCCTATAATCTGAAAATGTTGCCTCTCTAGTTCTATTTTTCTTCTGAAAACAATACATAGTTGATGTCTCATAGAACCCCTCCTATAAATATATTTTCTCTCTCTACTTATTTCAACTTAACATTATTTAATATCTCTCTCATCATTTTGCATTCTTTAACATTTCTCCTGTACAGCTGTATAAGCATATACCACCAATAACCCAGACACTTTCTGTCCTTTCCTTAAATTACATAGTACATTCTCCTGGCTACTACCACTTTTATATCTAACATTTCAATTTCTACATTCTTTACTAATACTGCAGTACTGGAATATACATCTCTATTGATTGTCCAAATAGTATTTTTTCTCCACATCATCTCAGTCTCTAATATCTTCCTTGCTTCTGTGTAACTTATATCAAGTAAATAAATTATATCTGCATCTAGTCTTTTAAACCATTCAAACACCATCATTCTTTTCACATCACTCTTCATAATATTCAATTTCAAAGAAACTATGCCTATGTTAACCTTTTCCATGGTTTGTATTATTTTTTTCTTAAACAATCTTTCATCTTCTCTTTTCTCCTCCTTTCTCTACCCCAGTTGATCATTCCACCTGTTGTTTTTCTGATTCAGAACTAAAATCTACTTCTACTTCTTTTTACTCTGTTTCTAACATCCCAATCTTATTTTTTTCCATGAGTATCTGTTCTTCCTTTCCATTTCCCAGTTTTTCTCCCTTGCCTAGTTTATTGTTCTTTATATTTTTAATAGCAATGCCAGTGATGCAACAGGCAGTACACTGGTCTTTGGTGCAGAAGGCTGTGGAGTCTATCCCCATGGCAAGTAAATCAATTGCATACATTGCAGCTGCAGCATAAGGGGATGGTGCTGCATTCCTGAGTGTGCTGTCCTTCATATGGAGTGCTAAACCACAGCCCCATCTGCTTGAGTTGGTAGTAGCTCAGATAGTTTTAAAAAACTCAAGGCACCTCTCAAAAAGGTAATTTAGGAATAATTACATATTTTTATTAACATATGCTACCACGGTGGTGGTGCTGTGGTAGCGTTGTCGCCTCACAGTAAGACGCTGTCCGGTTCGAGTCTCAGCTAGAGCGTCTTCTGCGTGGAGACATGCGTGAATGGGCGTACCTTCATTGAAGGTTGTGCATCAGGGCTGGTAACTCAGCACGTAAAAATCAACTACCAATCATTAGCGGACCGGAGTTCCGCTGTGGCGACCCCCTAACCTTGAAAAGCCGAAAGACACAAACAAACAATACTAAGTAAAGTATTAACATACTTCCATATTTATGGAAAACATATACATTCATCTCTTCAAAATTCCATATCATGTACCTATCAACCCCCCACTCCTTTTTCCATAACCACCACTTAATTTTCCTTAATATATTTGGAATAATCCAATTACCATTAAACATAATCTCATTCAATCTTTGATTCCAAATGACCCAAACGATACAAAAGATTTTTTATCTAATCTTTGAACATATTCTTTATCCATGCCTTCATAAAATTCATATTTAATCATATCCATATTCAACTGTCTATAATGTTGAGATTCATTCAAAATTTTCTTTTTCATTAGCTTTTCCTATAATTTTTGAACACTTTTACATTTTAAGAAAACATGATCTGTAGCCTCTACTTTCTTGCAGTAAAGACATATCCTTTCATCTAGTTTTATAAGATATATTTGCTTTCACTGGTAATTTATTAACTTGTAAGCTAGATAAAAAAATCCTGGTATTCCTCATTTTTCATGTACCAAGCATCTCTTTACTTTATAGCTTTAATTCTTTCTACTGTCAAATTTTTCCATGGATTAACATAATAATTTTCTTTCATTATATTTTTATACCATATTCTTCTATTATTTCCACTTTATCTATATTTAGTTTCCATAATTTTATTTTTTCTTTAAAACTTTGTATTTCTTCATTCCTCCAGTCTCTTTCTCTTTTATTCAATCTTATTTAATCCCATTCTCTGTTATATTTTTCTTAAACAATTTTGTAATATAATCATTTTCATCACCATTAATCTATTTTAACACTCTATGTAAATTTAAGGATGCACAATTATCTACAGGATTCAATAAACTAAAACCTTCTTTATTCCTATGTATACATAATACTCCTCTTTTAACTGGGTTCAGTCTAGAACTCCAAATAAATCAATAATATTAATTCAATAATGTGTTTTTCTATGCCTTTGGGCATCATGTATGTATGCCATATAAGCCATTTTCTCATCAATATAAAGTGTATTAAATGTATTTTTCCTGTAAGATAGTCTGTATTTACTCCATATAATACACAGCTCTCTCAGTTCCTGTAAAAATTTAATACATTGTTCCTTAACAACCCAAATGGAGCCAAATGTTATTCCCAAAACAGATTTTTTTTCTATTCGAAATTCAGTTATCATGATCACTTCTTCTAAACCAAATCCTTTACTTTTCCTATTTAAAACATTTCTATACTCTGCAAATGATCGCATGTTCTAATAATTACTTGTTCCATCACTATTCTTAGTTAAAAGAATCATATCATCTGCATATGACATAACTGGATACTCACCACCTTCATTCTGTATGTACTTTGCCTACCTCATATCATCATTTATTCTTTTTACTATACAATTCATAACCATGACAAATAAAACACTACTCATAGGACATATGTGTTTTAAACCTCTAGTTAGCTCTATTTCTTTGCTTAACCAACCATTTACCAACACTTTAATTTTACTGTTCTTATATACTGACTTAATTACTTTCTGCAATAGTTTACTTAGATTATAACTTTTCAAAACTTCCCATAACAGTTTATGATTTATTGTATCAAAACCTTTATTTATATTGTCTATTAATATGTTTCTTTTTTCTTTTTTTTTCTTATATGATCTACTATTTCCCTAACAATTATTAATATTTCCTGACACTCTTTCCCTTTATCATATATACTGTCTTCTAACACCTTATTGTCTTAGTTTCCAATCTTGTGTGTACAATATTTATAAAAACATCTTATAATCTGTATTATTCAATACAACCTGTCTCCAATTAATTATTTCCCTCTTTTCTCCATATCAATTTCATTATACTATCACATACTTGTGTATAATAAACACCACATTTTAACCATCCATTTAACACATATATTAATATTTAATTTTGCCATAACTCCAAATTTTTATACATTAAATAGCCTATATCATCTGAACCCGCTGCAGAACCAATATTAATTTTCTTCATTAAGTCAAATTCCATTACAATAATCTGTTTATCTAATTCTCTAGTTATACTTTCAGTGAACTGATTAAAATTCCATTCATTTACTGTATTTAACTTTTTTTATTCACTGTCTTCTTAACAAACTTCACTATAATAGCTATAATTTAATTTTGTTGCTTCACCACTACCCCTTTCCAATCTCTCATTTCCCTCATTATACCACTTACTTCTTTAACTTTGTTACTCAAATAAACATAAATTTATTTGTACCTTGCAAAAATATATTTGTTTATACAACAACCCTTCTATTTTATTTTGATTCCTTTTACATATTTCTTCTTCTTCCATATAGTAAACACTTTTATTTCCCTCCAGATTTTCTAATGTTTTATTTTGCAATTCCATATATTCTTTTTTTTTTCTTTTTTGTCTTAATAGACATTTCCATCGTAAATAATCTGATTTGTATTTTTCTTTAAACATCAGCCACCATTTGGTCTAATGAATGTAATGATCTCTCATGGATAAATGTTCTTTCTATAATTAGGATATATTTTCCTTACCTTTTTCATACCAGTCAGTCCCATTATTTCTTTTAATTCCCTTTCCAATTTTAATATACCCTTTATTTTCTTCAATTTATATCCATATAACGATATGATCTGAAAGTCCTGTCTGTACTGCCTCCTCTATATTAACCTTTATACTATTAGACACCACAAAATAATCAATCTCTGATTAATTTCCCCTCCTATGCGTATATGTGTTTAGATTCCATAACCTCAAACTACCACAACTCATAGTTTCGTTCATTACACTTTTATCAGTTCTGTCTTTTATCTTTATTTTCTCAAATCACAGTTAGTCTTTTACCATTATAATATCCATATTAACTATTATCTAACTGAATAGCTCTTTAAATAATCTTTCTCTTTATAAGTCACATTTGCACATATCGCTATAATCCTATCAACTTTCTTCTCCCATCTAAAGTCTACAACAGTTAGTCTTCCTAATCTAACTAAAGTAAAATCTAAAATAGAAATACCTATATTATATAATATTGCAACACCTGAACAAGTTTCTTCTTCTTCTTCTAAATTCTAACTTATATCACCTCCATAAATTCTATATCTGTATTATTTCATCTTTTGTTAAGCTTCTAACATCTTCTAAAATAATATCTAGCTCATATTTATTACACCATTCCATAATGCCTTTTCTTCTAACCAGCTGACAATATCCTATTATTTACTTCCCTTCTTCTTAATCTAAGTGATTTTTAACAACTTTATCCATTTCTCTTTTTTTAACTTTTATACTTAATTCTGTATATTCCTTTTTCTATCATTCACCCTTTTCCCAACAGAATTATTTTTCTTAATTTATTTCCTGCCAATTTTTATATCTTCACTACCATTCTATCCCAATTCAACTTCACCCTCTTTGGTTTCATTTGTTTTTATATCTTGCATTTCCTCAGAACCTGTCATTAGATATTCATTCTGGTTTTTATCTGGTGATTTTAATTCCCTACTTTCTTCTTCTATTTTTTTATTCCTTATCACCCTCTTCCCTTAAATTTTCTGCCTGTTCACATTCATGACATTCACATTTTCTAGCATCATGACCATAATCCTCACACATATAACACTACTTTTTATCACTGTTACCCACAAAATGACCCTAATTTCCACAAAAGAAACTGTTTTTGTTGCCCCCAGTACTGAACAACAGCTCTGCTCCCTTGTGCTCTCTTGTATATTTATCATACTGTGAATATGAACAATTCTATACTTTTCTATTTTTAAAATGACATGAAGTCCCAAGCCCCAATCCATAAGCCCCTATCATCAAATACTTTTACAATGCTTTTACTTCTGAACAGAAAATGTTTAATAAATGTCCTTTAACAGTCTATTTATCAGTCTCTATACAAAATTGTATGTTTACTTTTTTGAGTCTCACAGGAAAAAAAGTTTTAACAATATATTTATTCCAAGGAAAAAACAAAGTTTTCTTTTCAAACCTTCCCGGAAAAGTCTCTAATCACATAGCCATTTCAAAAAAGGTCACAATAAGTCTTATTCTTAATCAAAATAAATGCTCTTACCTTTTGAGCTTTTGTATCCACAGGTACAACAACTTTATCCCATATCTCATACCTGTCCCCATGGATACAAAAGCTCAAAAGGTAAGAGCATTTATTTTGATTAAGAATAAGACTTATTGTGACCTTTTGTTTTTTTTTAAATGGCTGTGGGGTTAGAGACTTTCCTGAGAAGGTTTGAAAAGAAAATTTTGTTTTTCCTTGGAATAAATATATTGTTAAAACTTTTTTCTTGTGAGACTCAAAAAAGTGAACATACAATTTTGTATAGAGACTGATAAAGAGACTGTTAAAGGACATTTATTAAACATTTTCTGTTCAGAAGTAAAAAGCATTGTAAAAGTATTTGTTGATAACAGGGGTTTATAGATTGGGGTTTGGAACTTCATGCTTTTTCTTCTATGACCTATACACACACCAACATTTCTGCTTATCCAAAGTCTCATTTTTCTTACTTTCCTTTTTCTTATTTTTTGCACTTTTTTTACTGCATCCACAAATGAAATCCTCTCAATGCCACTCTCCTCTTCCTCTCTAATCTCTTCCATCGCTTCTCTCCAAGGCAAGTCTTTTCCACTCTGCAATTCCTTCTCATCTATTACATCTGCTAATATATCATCCCACAACCCTCCTGGCTGAGGGTTGAACTACAATTTGTTCTGGTTGCTGCTCCGCCACTATTGATAATAAAAACAACTCTGCTTGAAAGAATTCTTCTGAATCAAGCAAAACAGCCTCTGATCACTTCTCCTTACTTTTCCATGAACCAGCATTCACCTCAGGTCTGGATACACGCCCCTCCATCTTTGAGTCACTCTCCCAGCCACCACTGCACCTAGAGCAGAACATGTGCACATTCATGCTCATTGGCCATACAAACCACAAGTGTGGTATTGAGTAGGGTTTTTTAATTTTCTTTAAAATATCTTCTAATATCCATTTTCCATTAAATTTAATTTTGTTTAGTCTTTCAGTCCATAATGTCCATGAAACAAAAATATTATTCTGTCAATTTTCTTCATCTTAAGTGCAAACTTAAAAAATAAAAAATGGACTGCACCAGTGGTAAATCGGGCATTACACTTTATTAAACACACACAGGTTGACTTAGCATTTCCACCTTGTTTCTAGATGGGCTTCTTCAGAGTCAACATTCAAATAAAAGCACTTCCTTTTATATCACAAACCAAGCAGTTCTATATCCTGCCAATTAATTAATTAGTGCATTAAATTTAATATGTGCTACTAAAATCTTAAAATATTTCCTTTTTATGTTACAAATATCAAAACACACCATTTAATATAAAAATTGGAAGTATGGGAACTATAGAAATTGCATCATTCAAACCAGGCTCATGCTTGCATTGAGCCTAAATTGCCACTTTGTTTCCTTAACAGCAACCTTCAAATCAACAACCTCCACACTTTCTTTACAGTCAACTGTATCTATAATGAAAAATAAGAATCTTTTAAAAGTCTTACATAATGTACTGTGACTGTATAATGCACTGCTTGTCTTTTTATTCCTAATGTTTCTCACATGTTCGGTAATCCTAGCTCACAATCTCCTAATAGTTTTACAATACAATGAAGATGCACCCCACTTAGTTGATATAATATTAAAAACTTGGGATTGGAGCTTTGACAGTGGTTTTAAAAATAAATTGGGGTCAAAACCCAAAATAGGTTATAGTGGGGGAAGGAACTTAAAATGTATTTTTGAATCTAATGAAAAAAATGTAATACTATAGATGTAAAATATTTAAATGTGGAGCTTGTAATGTGTGTAGATTTATTAATGATGATCCCTTTGTCTCAATTGAAAGTTATGATAGAACCCTGCAATGTCCAGGATGTTGTAATTGCAATACCACAAAAAGTGGTTTATGTGGCAATGTGTACAGCATGTACTGAATATTATGTGGGAAAAACTATTAAGAGATTGTGAGATAGGATTACTGAAACACAAGCATGAGTCTGGTTTGAATGCTGGGATTTCCATAGTTCCATATAGACTGTAGAACACCTCAGATGAAAAGATTACGTCTGAAAGATATAATCTAAACAAGTAAGGGCCTTGGGACACTCTAACTGTAACAAAAGATTTAACCTGCCTAGTTATTGTATGATACTTGCCATGTCCTATTTGTAAGCCATGCAGTTATTAGTCTTATCAAGTGTATATCAATACCTAGTTGTTCTAATTTATTGATCAGTGTTTTATGTATGACCCTGTCAAACACTGAAGTTAAATCTATATAAATTACATTGCAGCACACGTTTTTGTTCATAGCTGTTACTATATTGTTATAGAATATCATGTTACAGGTCGTAATAGATCTATTTTCAACATATGCATGCTAATATATGGTTTCAAGTCCTAACCTATCCAATTCTGACAATAACTTATCCAATATTACTTTTTCCATTATTTTTCCACAACATGAAAGTAGACTTGAGGGTCTATATGACACTGGGGTTGTCCTACTCCTGTTTCCCTTAAAAGACAGGTTTAACAAGTGCATGTCTCAACTCTTGAGAAATCTCCCCACATTTATGTGATCTAGTGAATAATAGATATAATGGTACTGTAAGTTCTTGCTGATGTATTCTCATCTCATTGTTACTAATTCCATCTCCTCCCTGTGCTTTGTTTGTATCCAGCTTGCACAATTCTTTTTCAATATAATCTAATTTGATTCCAGTATCTGAAGTTACCTGGATGTCACTAAGACAACTTATCACCAATTTCGTAGAGCCAAACTGCTTTGCACAAGATTTTGTAAATATATCTGTAATATGTTGTGTCTGAGAATAAATTTTAGAATCTGCACACAGTTTATCAATTTGTATGTCTTTACTCCTTTCACATCTTATGCACCTATAAAAAGTGTTTCTATTATGCTCAATCTTTATATAAATTGTCTTCAATTTTTTCTTGATCTTGTCTCACACTATGCTTAATCTGTTTGTCCAGCTTCTTTATTTCAGTTTTGAAAGTTGTAGTTTGACCTCTCTCCCATTTATTATATTGTTTGTCTCTTACCTTAATCTGATATCTTATTCTTATGGAAATATATCCCTCTGACATTGTACACCTACACCCTGATGTTATTATTTTTTTTGCAATCAGACAATTTCTCTTTCACAATTTTCTACATCCCATCTGCAGTTTTCCAATAAACACCCCACTCCAGTTAGTTTTCATAGTGACTGTTTTGCTTCCATATAATCTGTAATTAACTTTCTGTGCATTGGTTTAGATTAACAGGCAATTTACCTATAGACAGTCTCCATAAAAATCTTTACATTCATGTATATTCATATACTACTTACATCTCATTATTATTGCTTTCTTTTTTCCCATTTCTAAATGCTTCCAAGGATCAACAAACAATACTTTCTCATAATGTTTAAATACCATTCTTTTCTATTCCTTTCAGTCAAATTCACTTTTAATTTCTATAATATAATTTTATTTTGGTATTCCTTTATATTTTCATTCATAACACCCTTGAATCTTTTTCCTATTTCCATTTTCCCAAAAATATTGAAATTTATGATATAAAATAAGTTCTAACAGGTTGCTTACTTTCTTTCATATAACATATTAAAGCTCTACATACATTTAATGATGCATGAATAATTGGGTTTACTAGACCCAATCCTCCTGGTTATTCTTTCATATACAAAATTCCCCTCATGAATAGATTCAGTCTTGATCCCCATATGAAGGCAAATATAACAGACAATTATTTTTTTTGTTGCATAGGTATCATGTAGGTATTAGCAATATATGCAATTTTACCTAGTAAAATAGACTGTATCAGATATAATTTCTTCTTATATGCCAGTCTATATGTTTTCCAAAAGGTAAATGCATCCTTTGTTTCTTGGACTAGTTTTTCCTATTGCTTTTTCTTATAGTCATTTAATCCAAATACTATTCCTAGTACATCTATAGTTTTCTCATTAAGTTGCATGCCTCCTAGATTTCCTTTAAATCCAAACCCCTTACTTTTTCCTTTATTTATACATAATGATGTTACTAGCTGGGCATCCCTGTCTTATTCCACATTCTATTTTTATTTCTTTACTTATCCATCCATTTTCATTTATTTTAACATTATTCCTTTCATATGCTGTCTTAATTACTTGTATTGTTTTCATACCTATATTATATGCCTCCAGAATATCCCATAAAGAGTCATATTGTATTTTTATCAAATGCCTTACTCAAGAATCTTATCATAACTTTTGCTTCTACGTTTTAATTTATAATATCATCTATTACCTCTTTTATAAACCATAATAAATATTGACTTCCTTTTCCCTTTCAAAGACTGTTTGATCAAGTAACTTATCTATTTTATTTGTTAACCTTTTATTTATTAATCTCATACATGTTTTATAATCTGTATTATTTAGTACTATTGGCCTCCAGTTCTTTATATCATCTATTTCTTCTTTTTTCCATATGAATTTTATAATTCCTGTACATATTTCCTTATCTATCATTCCTAATTCTAACCATTCAGCAGCTTTCTGCAAAATTTCCATTTCTTTATACATATAATATCCAATACCATCTAACCCTGTAGCTGTATTCATATTAATATCTTTCAATATTTCACTTAACTCTTTCACACTAAAATTGTATTCCAAACTTTCATTATCCTCTTTATTTAATTTATTAATGTCATATTTTTGAGTGCATTTTATTTCTCTTTTAACAAAGAGTTGTAATATATATTCTTTGATTATTTCATATATTCTTTCTTGCATTGTTACTTTATCTCCTTCTTTATTTTTTAACTGTCTAATTATTTTATTATTTTCTTTCACTAATTTATTTAAATAAGGTGCTGCTTCTTCTTTTTCCCTTGCAAACAATATCTTTGCTTATATAACAAATTATTAATTTTTTTCTTGATTTATTTTATATATTTCTTTTTCTTTTTTCTTGAAAGGTTTTCTTCTCCTTTATCTAAATATTTCTTGACTTAATATTTTGTATTTTATTTTTTCGTTCTTTCTCTTATTTTCTAGACATTCCAAGAAATATTTTTTAATATTTTTCTTTAAAACTTATCCACCAACTTGTCCAGGTTTCGTAAAATATTCTCATACCTATATGATCTTTCCATAACTTGTTCATTTCTTTCCTATCATCTAGTTTTAAGTCTTTTTCATTCAGTTTCTTAATTCCTTTACCTATTATTTTGTATTCTTCCTTCTTGTGTACTTTTATCCATAAGCTATGTTGTTCTTCTTTCAGCTTTTAGGGGTCACCACAGCAGAACTCCAGTCCGCTAATGATTGGCAGTAGATTTTTACAGTGCTGAGGTGCCAGCTCGACGCCCAACCTTCAACGAAGGCATGCATATAAGCTATATGTTCTGAAAACCCTGTTTTTTTATTCATTTTTGTAAAATGTTTAAACTATCCAATATTAGAAAGTAATCAATGTCAGTCTTAATCTCACTTCTTCTATAAGTCCATTGTTTATTGTCATATATATATATATATATATATATATATATATATATATATATATATAATTTGCCACTTTTCTTTATTTCATTTGCTATTTTTTAACATCAATACTATTTTTCTTACTTGTTCTAAAATTACAGTTAAATTCTCCCACCAGTATGATATCAGTTTTCACACAAACATAATTAAGATTTTTTTAATATTATCTCCCTTTCTTTCTTTATATGGCAATAATACTATAAACATTTTTTCCATCTGAAGTCTAATATTGTTATTTGTCATAATTCAACTATAGTAATATCTAGTATTTTGATATTTTCTTGCTATAATATACATATCCTTGAACATGTATATTTTCCTAAGTTCCAACTTATTGGTCCATCCCATAACTTTTCTGTTTGTGACCTTTCTTCCTCATTTAATAATATTGTATCTTCTAGTATAATTATTTGAGCATCTATTAAAGCACACCATTCCAAACTGCCTATTCTTTTTTAAATACTTTTCATACTAGTAAAATACAAAGCTAGAATATTCAGCTTTTAAATGAACTTAGTATGATATCTTTCTCATCCTTTAACTTTTTTCTTTTTTAAGTATGCTTTTAAATTTTCTTTTTCTTTTTTTTATTCTTTTCCCTGTAGAGTTTTCCTTTCCTCTGACTACTTGATATTTCACATATTCATCTTCAATTGTATCAAATATGTCTTTGTCACTTTCTTTACCCCTTCCTTTCATTTATTATAATGTCTTTATTTTGTCCTTTGTCTTACTCTGGCTTTCTTGTTCTTTCCATGTATTTTTGTCCTCAACTAGGTTTTGTGTGACTTCTTTTTCTATAAAGTGCACATCTTCTTCACACTCTAACCATGTATGTCCAGTACTACCACATTTCTTACATTTCAAATCACATTTTTTGCTTCATATCCTGCTTTACCATATATAAAACATTTTCATTTATCACATTCGCTAATTAAATGATTATCTTTTGCAAAAAAATAAGTTTTAGGCTGTCCTCTATATTCCACAAAACCTCTATTACGATTTACATTAATTATACTAGGAATATGTATCACATTACCATTTTCCATTTTTAATATAACCCCACATTCCTATCCCCCAGTCTATAAACCTCTTTCATCAAAAAAATTTGTTGTCTCCATAACATCTTTACATAGAGTCACTAAATGTTCTTTCGTGTCTTTTGCCTTAATTTCAGTTCTAAATGGAACCATTATTCTTTTTTCATTTGTTTCTGTATGGAAATATTGTATCACATACTCTGACCGTGGATTGCTGTTCTTTTTTTGTTCATATTTTCCTAAAACATTTTCCATGGACTGACCAGCCTCAAAGTCTATGTCACAAAATGTCTCTTTATTAATAACAATGAAGGCTCATACCTCTTTGGGTGAAACACCTCATACCTGTCCAGTCCTTTTTCTTTTTTACTGCTTACTCTTACAATATACTTCTTCTTTGATTCCTTACCATCCTCAACCTTTTTTCTCCCTCCTTTACTGTTTGCTCATAGGACTTCTTCCACCACCTCATCTTCTTGGACATTTTCCATTATTTCACCCCAGGACACTTCTACCTCTCTCTCTGTTTCACTTTGATTAATACGTTCTTTGAAATAGACATTCTGTGACCCTCCAGACTGGAGGGTTGTAATAATACATTCCTGTTGGACCTCCATTTTGCCCTCGAACTATTTTTTCTGCAACAACTCTTCCGAATCATTCCTTCTACTATACTCTCCAGATCATTCCTCTACTCTGTTTTCTCCTTCTCCTCTAGTATAAACAGATCCTCCACCTCCATCTCATTCATTTGTTTTTCCAGTTCAGGCTCCACAATCTCCGTATTCACCCTTTCCTTTTCCTTTGCTTTTTGTTATAGGCTAACAGTCACCATACTTCCTCTTGTTTCTCTGTGCCACCTATATGCCTGGAATGGAAATAGGAAGTAAGAAGTGCCATGCTCAAATGTGCACCCCTACACCAAAGAGTAGGGGATGTTCCCCAGTGCCCTGACCAAAGTTCCCCTACTAGTATAAATACCAACTCAGATCTCCCCTGAAAAAAGCTAATAGCCTAGTAAGACTAAACTGGTCAACAAAGGATAAATAAAATAAAAAATAAATATCATCACACCCTAATCTCTTTCTTCTTTACTGTCACCATTTGCTTCAGTTCTTTCTTCCTGTATTATAACCTTTGTATTTATTTGCTCTTCTCTCTCATTTCTTTTCTTCCTTTATCAGTCAGTGGGCAAGCAATCCAAAAGTGCTCCTCAATTCCACATTTTCTACAACAAGGCTTACATTTTTTTCTGGAATGTCCAAACTCCCCACACTGGCCACACCTTTTTGTATAATCCAGTGCTAAAAGTAATTAACCCCACAAAAAATAACTTTGGGCTGTCCCCAGTAGTTCACAGTCCCTCTTTTCCCATTTATTATCACCACATTAAAAATAGCAACATATTACTAGTTTTCAGAGTTACAAAAATTATCCAACCCCCATACCATCCTTTTCTATCAATCACACCTCTTTTAATATCATGTACTTCATGACAGACATTTTAAAACAATTAACTCATTTTCTTCTACTTTGGTAGTTTTAAACTGTAACATCATTTTAATTTATAACTTTACATTTAAGTTTTGATACACATAGAGCCAAATTCAGAAATGTTACCACAAACTGTACATGATGTGAACATGTGCCAGTAACCTTTGCACATTCAGAGGCAGCCCTACCATGGTGTATTTGTATGAAGACATGTAGAACTGCAGTAGGCTGTTTCCATGGGCATGCTAGATGCTAATGAGGCATTCTTGAGAAAGGTATATTGTAATTTGCCATACAATGTCCCCAAAACTGCCCTGTGGTAAGACATTTATGCAGCACAGTGATACAGAAAATCTAAAACCTGCATAAATTACCACAGCTTCTCATGGTAATGAACACAGCCAAAAGATCATAGACATCCATCACAGTACAGTTTAGTGCTGGGGAGTTTAGCAGTCAGGTAGCTTTAGAGAGAGAGTGTGTGTGTGTGTGTGTGTGTGTGTGTGTGTGTGTGTGTGTGTGTGTGTGTGTGTGTGTGTGTGTGTGTGTGTGTGAATGTGTTGGGGTGAATGGGTTTGGGGGGCTGTAATACTTCCACACTCCCTTAGATGAGGAAATCCTGCAAAACTGGGGTGACCACTAGATACTAAGGATAACACTGAAGATGTGGGTAAGTGAGCCACAAGACACCAGGAAGAACTGAAGATTTGTGATGTGAGAACACTAGCTACCAGGATTACACTTTCTTCTAATGCCTTAACAGAAAATACACATAACATGGTTCAGGGGAGCAGACATCAGGGGTAAACTATTTAGTGTGCATTAAAGGCACATAATTAAAAAAATATATGGAGTGGGGAACCACTAGACAGCAGTGATACTATAAATAGTGTTTCTTCAAAGCACTTAAAAAGATTCCAACCTGTATCAGCATTAGACACCAGGGATACAGTGTGAATACAAAACAGTGGACAAAAAGTAAACTACAAAGGGAAAAAAGAGCTTCAAAGCCTCCACCCTTACCACAGAAACATCAGCATTAACCCACTGAGTTAACTTAGTGCAGCAAGGGTTCTTTAATATAGAATAAGGATCTTGGACATTTTTCAGTGACTGCAACAGTTCATGAGTTACAAGGTATAGGGACAAGGAACATAAAGCATAACTCACAATTTTGCAGAAAAATATATCTAGACAAAGCCAAAATTAGTGATGGCTGTGATGACCGTGCCCTGGACCAGCAATCAAGGAGCCTCAATCCTCACCACTAACACCAGGGAAGTTGTCTCATAGAAGAGGAAAGGATAACTAATACACACAGTAAAGTACAATTTCCCTTAAGTGCACACAGTGATCACAGTCAGTCTGGGGTTGGTTGCTCCCTTGCTCTCCAGGTCCCCAATAAGACTCCCCACTGGAACAGCTATAGGGTCCAGATCTCAGCCTAGCTGGCAAGCTAACCTCCAGTACCCTCTCTGTCCAACCAGTGCATGTCCCTGCCCAGGTAGCTGACACACTCCCACACTTTGAGATAATTATCTATACAAATTCACAGACACTCCTGGGAAAGGCTGACACAGATTCTCTAGCTGTGCCCCTTGGGTCTACATTATAACATCGAAGTTCAAAAACTTCAAATGTTATAATATCGAACCCAGTAGAGTGAATGCTTGAAATAAACACAGAATACTTTCCTAGGGAAAGTATTCAGTGGGCCATTTCTGCAGCTTCACTATTTCCTCAACTGTGGAGCGAAGGTTACGGACCAGGTTAAGGTAATTGTGCAAATGAAGGTGAGTGTGCGATTGGGCGTGGGTTAGGTGAGTTAGGGTTAGGGAACGGGTCAGGTAAATGTGCGATTGTGTGGACGTGAGCGTTAGGGTGGGGTAAGTGAGTTAGGGTTAGGGAGCGGGTAGGGTGAGTGTGCGATAGTTTGGGACCTTAGGGTTAGGGTTGGATTAAGGTAAGTGGGTAGCTAGTGGTGTAGGTCTGGTTTAGTGTAGGGTTTCATGAAGTGTATGTGTGTGGATTATTTATTTTGGTGTGTTTGAGTTGTGTGTATGTTTGTCGGAACAGCACATTTTTTCCCTGGGGAAAAATTAGTTATTCTGACTGTTCGGTTTTCTGGTGTTTTGATTGAATGGGGTCAATATTATAACATTCAATATTTTTAGACTTCAATTATAATATAGACCCGTGCCCCTTTACCCAGACTATACGGTAATAATTTCTGCCACCACCAGCTAATAATTATCAGCTACCCAAAGGCCCTTGAAAGGGTATCCAATTATTACTGTGCAATATTATTATCCAATTGGTAATGTGACTAATCAGTCTAAGGCTTTTTAGAGTGGTTTATTACAATAAACTCTATACATATGCAATGTACTCTAGAGCCTACTTATCTCTACACAAACCAGCCACAGGTAAAGGTTTTTGAAATATTTAATAATAAATAATTAAAACACAATACAGTACTACTACACCAAAGAGATATCTAAGAGTCAGAGATCACACAGAAACTTAAAATAATACAGTAGGACAGATATGATGTCATAGAAAACTTAATCTTACTTTCTAATCTTTAGCTATTCTTGAGAGAAAACACAGTGCTACAACCCTACTTACATACATTTAGAGCATAAGCAGTGCTGGGGTTGATGGTTCAAGACAAAAATGCTTACAGTCTCTCTCAAAAATAGTTCCTCTGTTAAGGCCCTCCCAAATTACATAATTTTGACACTTAGGTTTTCCCAGTATACACATTACATCATTTTGACACTTAGTCTGGAGTTCCCAGGCCAACAAACTGCATTATTTAGCAATGTAACACCTGCTCAGGAAACTACAACAATAAAAGACATTTCACATGTACACTCTAACAATTATTCCTTAAGTTAAGACAATAGAAAAAATTTCTTCAGCAATCGCTTCGGTACCACCATTTAGATAATTGTAAATTCAAAGAACATTTGAAAGGATTGGCTTGGTTTTCCTTACAGCAGATGGCAATGTTGCAACAATCCTGAAGTTCACATTTTTGTGTTTTCTTTCATTTAAGAACACAAGCCTGTATTTTACTTTTATATATATATATATATATATATATATATATATATATATATATATATATATATATATATATATATATATATATATCTACAATGATACAATCATGTATCAAATTCTATTTGACTACGCTGGCAGCTTTCGCCCATCTTCCCCCAATCTTCACAATGGCAGACACAAAATCATCAGGGATGAATTTTAATTACTCTTCTTAAAAATGTACAATAACAACTTTTGCACTAGCATGCATATACTGAAAGATATGAAGTGTGAAATTAATGTCTGGCATGAATTACCAGAGCAGGATAAAGGGAGACATTCTGGATGCTCTGAGAACAGTGGGACAGGTGTCAAGTATGTGATGTTTGTGAGTGTTCACTGTATGTCTGTGGGGGGGGGGGGTGAATGAAGTGGAAGTGCCTGTGCCAACACAATATATAGGCCACCAGTGTTTTACCACAGGAAACTGCAAATCTGCACTTGGAGTAGTTAACAGTGATTCAAATACATGCGAATTAACTGATAATGATGTTTTTCCTCATTGCAGCTAATGTGCCTCTGAATCACAAAATAATGCATCATGGAATTATGACTTTTTTACCACAACCCTTAACATAAATGCTGGGATTCTTTCTGAATCCCTGAGAATATCTTTCAAAGATGTTATCTTACTTTTGTTTTTATATTCATTAATAATGCAAATCTTTCAAAAGATATTTCATGAAAGGTTAATTTCTTATATATATATATATATATATATATATATATATATATATATATATATATATATATAGGTCTACCTCTATGAAATGTAATTAGGCAACCCCTTTTTCGCGAAAGTGCTTTTTTTTGAATGAGAAAGTAAAGACCATATCAAAAGCAACTTTCCCACACTTAGACTTGTTATAATGCAAATTATGAAGATGTATAATTTAGTACAGATGAAAACTAATACATCATATAACCTCCTTGTTTATTTAGTACAGTTTTAGAACTTCTAATATCAAACATGCTATCAATTTTTATAATGCTTATCATGTAGTTTTTGATGAAGCCATACAGGGTAGTACAATATGAGGAGAAAAAAACCTCCATATTTTTCTCAGAAATAGTACAACTCATGCTTCTTAATTAAATCTTTGTAAATCCATTGTTATTCAGCCTACAATGAGACTGTCTGGGAATCATAATGCTAGCAATTATTTTTACTGTTTAGTTTCAAAGTTAATACTGTTTATTTATTGTTAGCGCCATTGAATGAATGAAGAAAGGATTAGTTTATTCAGTAATGACATAAAGACATGAGCAGGGAACAACACCATTTGAAACCTCCAGTAAAACATAAAAATATTTAGTGACCACTGGTGGAAACAACCACTTTATATTGAAAATACACCCCTAAGAGTCATCCCAGCAGTCAAGGACTTGGGGACACGCATAGAGATTAATCCAGCCTTTGACCATCACATGTCAACAGTAATGAGGAAATCAGTCTGTGCTGTGCAACTTATAAACAAAGGTATAACTTCTAGGTCCAAGGAGGTCATTGTTTCACTGTATTCAGAATTCTTCAGACCTACCATTGAGTGCTAAAAGAATACAGGGCATAAGTAACATGTCTTATGAAGACCACTTCAAACTGCTATCCTTGCATTCTGTCTCTACAAGCTGTTGATGGGATATCTATGCCTGGCATATAAGGCATTGTCAGATCCCACCCTGATGGACTTTCTGCATATCTGTAAAACAAATAATACCAGAATTATCCATTCTAATGACTTATACATTGGCTGTAATATAAATAGGACATGCAGGAGAGACAGGTATGTATTGCAGAGACTACCCCTTCTCTGGAACAGTCTCCCCATCCATGTGAAGCAGAGTTCCTCCCTAATCCAATTCAAATGTAACTTGGACAATTGGATGGGGAATAGGAAATTCATTAATGATTGGCACCTATGTCTTTAATGGACACAGGCAGCCTGTAAATATTTCATCTCCCAGGCCCCTGCTTGTAAATGTTTCATCTCATGGGCCCCTGCTTACACTTATCAAGGGTAACAGAACTTGTCAGAGATTTGTAATGCATGAATAGGCTTAAAAAGGCTCTAGTGGTCATTAGCCTTGTACACATCTATGAACCTATGAATATCTGATAAGCTGAATCCTAAAAGTATAACAAGATTATCTAACATAATGTACCTCTTCATTTGCTGATCTTCCTTTGTTTTAACTCTTACAGTAGGTCCTTTCCTTCTGTTTCCAACAAGTCCAGTCTGTTTCCACTGCATCTGTATCTCTTATTTTCATTTTAATAATGCTTTCTGGTTCCTGCAACTGCCACTGGATAATGCCTGAATCTGAAAATGCTGCCCTCAGTGTCTCACCCCCCAACACACACACCTAATACAGAAAATTTAAGCATATCCAAAAATTCAGCACTAGATCTCAAAACATGCTTACCTTCCTCAATCCCACTTCCTATTTCTGACACCAAACACAATATTCAAACATAACCCCACTAACTCAAAATAAGATTTAATTAAATTTACATACACTTCACTATAATACACGGATCTAGGACTCTCAAACACACATTTTACCGAAATATAAACCATCGAACACACTTTCGTGAAAGTGCATTTATCGAAAATGCACTTTTGCCAGAAGGTAAGTAAGCAAATAGTTGTTTGCATGTAGGTTTAGTTGTACATCAACATATGGTGTAGACTGTACAACTAAACAAACCATTGCTTAGATCACAGTACAGTGAGGATAAGGGAATATTCCCTTTTCCCCACTGTAGTGCGATCTCAGAGTGAGAATATTAAAGTGGGGGGCACAGCCCCCCACATGTGAGGGTGCAGGGGGGGTTTGCCCCCTTGCATATGTGAGTAGTCTTTTATTTATTTATTTTTCTGAGAAAGTGCATTTTTGATAAATGCACTTTCGCGAAAGTGTGTTAGGTGGTTTATGTTTCGGTGAAACGTGTGTTCAATGGAGAGTCCTAGATCAATAATACACACTTACTCCACGGTCGCTTATATTTCCATTCCCAAATACTGATATTTGCTGTTTTGAAAATTGACACACTTACCTTAAATTATGCATCATTTAATAAAACATTAGGGATACATATATTTACACACACACACACACACACACACACACACACACAAATATCTACTGTATATGGTTGCAGTTCACTTGCTGTACATGCATTTATGTGACACAAGTAAACTGATGTATGTTTTGTGTGAAGGGTGATCTCTGTTTTAGGCAATTTTGGGTTCGTCTACAAAGGTGAGGGAGAAGGTGTGGTGCTTGATTATGTGTGTGTGGATCTGGGAATTTGCATGGGAGCGTGTGTGTGTGTGTGTGTGTGTGTGTGTGTGTGTGTGTGTGTGTGTATGTGTGCATGTGTGTGTATGTGTGCATGTGTGTGTGTGTGTGTGTGTGTGTGTGTGTGTGTGTGTGTGTGTGTGTGTGTGTGTGTGTGTGTGTGTGTGTGTGTGTGTGTGTGTGTGTGTGTGTCTGTGTGTGTGTGTGTATGTGTGTTAGTGTTACAGTAAGGGTTAGGTAAGGGGATAGATTTTAATGTTTTAGGGTTAGGTAATGCAATAGATTTAGTGCATGTGTGTGTCTGTATATGTGTGTGTGTGTCTGTGGGTGTGTGTGTGTGTGTGTGTGTGTGTGTGTGTGTGTGTGTGTGTGTGTGTGTGTGTGTGTGTGTGTGTGTGTGTGTGTGTGTGAGTGTGTGTGTGTGTGTGTGTGTGTTTGAGGGTTAGGCAGGGGGTGGCTCATGCCATCTGTAAAAAAAAAAAAGAGAAAAAAATGAAAATAACAAAAAAGAAAAAACAAAAATAAAAGAATGATAGGGACTCCTGGAACTCCGCACATGTGTGCACAGCATTCCTGGAACTCCACGCATGCATGCAGGAATCCAGACTGGTTTAACAGCAGTCCGGATTAGAATGAAGGCATCAAACTACAGAGATGCCTAGAAGTCTATGCAGTTACAACTGCATAGACTGGAAGGGGATTGGACTGCAATGTCTGCAGGCTGGATTATCCAGCCTGCCCTCGCTGGAATGTTTTTTTTCATCGGACTTGTAGGATTTTGTATTTCATTGTGGGAAGGAAGGATTTTGTATATCAACAGAGCAGGAAGGACTGGGACTTGTACTGACTCGGGTACTGTGTGAAGGATTTTGTATTTCAACGTTGAAGAATTTTGTATTTCAACGGAGCAAGAAGGAAGGACTGGGACTGACCTCAGGTAGTGTGTGTTTGGGATTGGGACTTGTATTGACTCAGGTACTGTGTGAAGGATTTTGTATTTCAACAGAGCAGGAAGAAAGGATTGGGACTGATGAGAAAATCCTTGTCAAGCAGGATATGTCAGTATGATGCAATCATGGTTATCTGATAAAGTTAAGTGTTCAAAATATTAGTTTTCACAGGCAGGTTTTTCAACTCTGATCTCACAGTAGTGTTATCTCAACGTCCCTGTTAAAGTGTGCGCAACAATATACTAAGGTTGAAAGTAACTTTGCTACAAATATGCAACATAAATAAGGAATAAGATAAAGCTTGCTTAAATGTAGAAATAGAGTTTAGCAATATGTGATTAGCATCCATACTAAATAACTATGGCTTAAAAAAATAAGGAACTTGCTTATGAGTGTATGTTAGAAAAATATGTATTAATGTATATGTTTAGTGCTTATTAGAAGCTAAAAGGGTTAACACATTCATTCTATTTTATGTACAGCTTAATTCTGTATGAAATTATAAGATGCTTTTTCAAAATGCAGTGTGCTTCCTGAAATTGCAAGATGCTCTCTGACCTAGTATTTGCTAGCACAGCAAAATTCATGATTATGCCTTTTGGAAATATACTGAGAAGCAGGTGATTATCTGCTAGGTCAGGAAATTAATGAATAGAACAATACTGTTTTCTATAATTTTACTGAACTTGAACAATCAGCTCTGTTCGTGTTATGAGAACATGCACAGTTGCAGAAAAACTAGATACAGTTGACAATGATTGCTTGAAGAAATGAAGTATAATCTGTACTTGCTTTGTGCTCAAATTAGCCATAGTACCTTGAATGGTAACATTGCGTAGTGAGAAGTCATATCTGACCGGTGGTCATCAAGGCCACGTTGTTTTTCTTAGGAAGTTTTTTGTAAACTTGATATGCCAGCAGAAAATCATGGACAAACAGCTGCTGTGAAATAATATTGAAAGAACTTGTGATTTATTACGTCAGCTTAGTAGGCAATGCCTTGTAAGAAATGTATAAGAATAGCTTCACTTCCTGATTCTAGTTAGACAAACTCTGTACTAGCACATTTTTGTCTCCTTGCTGCAAGATTAAAGTGCCTTAACCTGAACCTGCCATGTGTTGATCATTTTGAAATTGTTTTTCCTTTGACAGATTGGTCCTTTGAGCCGGATACTCTCACTTCGCCTCAGGTCTGACAAAGTTAAGTGTTCAAAATATTAGTTTTCACAGGCAGGTTTTTCAACTCTGATCTCACTGTAGTGTTACCTCAATGTCCCTGTTAAAGTGTGTGCAACAATATACTAAGGTTGAAAGTAACTTTGCTACAAATATGCAACATAAATAAGGAATAAGATAAAGCTTGCTTAAATGTAATAATAGAGTTTAGCAATATGTGATTAGCATCCGTACTAAATAACTGTGGCTTAAAAAAAATAAGGAACTTGCTTATGAGTATATTACACAGACATCTAGAAAGCTGACTTCTTACAGACTTGGCAAGAATGTAAAAAAAAAAAAAAACAGGATATATCAGAAAAAAACTAATCTGCTTTCTTTAAAGAATGGACAACAGGACATGTGTTTATCCACAAGGTGTTTCCTTGAAAAATATGCATTTTTAAGAAAGTTTAAAAATATGCTTTTCTAAGAAAGTTTATAAACAAGGCGTTTTCTTAAAAATATGCTTTTCTGCACTTATCAGCATTTGCACAAGAACAGATGTGTTAGCATTTGCATCATCAAGGCAGTATCTTTCCAAAACCAAGAGGGTGGGTGTTTAACTAAAAATTTATATAAAGTTTGTATTAAATCCAGTTACATTAGGGGTATTGGTAGGGACACATTTGTCCCGAGGTAAATGTTATATCTTTCACATCATCTGTACTATATGAGAAGTAAAGTGGAACAGTACTTGAAGCTGCAACGTTAATCCATGTGGTTTATTATAAAAAGTTATTTGTGACTGCTCTAAGTTGATGCTGCAAAGTATATTCTCTCATCAGTGTATATTCTGCAAGCTTCTGTATGCAACAGACTGTGAATGCAACTATAACCAGACTTTGATTTCAGCAGAATCCAGCCAGCAGGACTGAGTGTCTTAAGAAGACTTCAAATCCATCACAGTAAGCAGCACCATAGTAAGTACCACAATAACAAAAAATACATTTTACAATGGCAAGCTAGTCTGCATTCGAACACAGAGGGAAGAATAAGCCCTGCAGAGGGTTATTTCAGTCAAATTGCAGTAACATTTGTACGTATGTGTGATTTCTAAACAGAAGTATTCCAGTTTATGCAGCTTGCAGCAGAAAAGTTTTTTCAGACATCTGAATCCAGATTGAGCCTGCAATGCAGGAAAGTCACAGTGCCATAAATTCTCCAAGAAAAGGTGGATATCTACTTTAACAGCAGTTTGCTGCCTGTTGTGTTTCCCCAGCTTCTCAAGTGACTCTGAAAAATTTCCAGCCATCAGCAACAACAGCCTGATCACCTGTTTTCTTGCTAACTGGTAAGACTTTTTTCTGTGTCACATCTTTAGTATGGATGCTATTAGACATAATTCGTGCAGGAGTAAACCAAGCTTTAGTAAACTGCAATGTAGTATACACAGCACATTAGTTAATGTAAAACCTTATTAGGGCAGGTTGATAGTAAGGCATTATGCAAATGTATTACAATATTTGACTGTGATCTCAAAGAAAACCATGTGGAGTATGTCAAATGTTTATTATGTCAATCAACAAAAACTGCATTTTGTGTGCCATGCCATATAAAAGTACTGCATGATATTGCTAAAACAATAGACTGTGAAGACAGATCTGTTCATGATAAAGAATTAACTAAGAGTAAAGTGTGTCCATTATATTCAGATGTTGAACAGTTATGTTCTGTCACCACATGTAAAAGGTTTATTTCAGAGTTACAACAGGAGTCAAATCAGTTACTGACAGGACCTCTAGTATATTTTGTTACAAAAGAATGTAATAAACTTCTAAGAGACAGACACAATGAGTTCAGGAAGTTTAGACAAGTTATACAAACATTTTTTTCCAAAGTCCATAGGAGTTTTAAATTCAGCAAAACAGGTTACTAAAGAATGTCAGAAAGACCATGCAACATTACAGGAAACTCTTGAACAGCATTTACAAAATAAAGGAAATAAATTTGCTGAACTGACAGAGACTGACTTCCTACATACATTGGGAAAGAGCAGAAAACTTCAGCTGATCTGTACAAAAGAGATATATTTTATAATATGTTTGTGTTTTAAAAATGGTTAAGCATACATGGTAGGATGGCAAAATACAAATCATTCTCAAATGTTTAAAACTTCCATTCAATTAAAGCAAGATATTTATTAGTACTACAGTAAAGTTGATCATATGACTGCCATTCTCATAGCAGAAAGGTAAACAAAACAGTTCTAGTGTATAAAATTTAAATAAAAATAGTTAATATGAGTAAAGATTTAAAGTCACAACATTGACATGCTTGTATAACGATTTAAAGTCACAAGACTGACATGCATGTATTTTCTTTTAATAAAAAGCACAAGGGAAAAGGCAGACAACAGCAAATATAAATAATGTAAATATAAATGTGCTAGTTAAGCTAATATCTATTTGTTTTTACAAAACGTTCTGAAATCACAGATAGTATTAGTCAAACAGTCTTTGTAAAATGAATGGCAGAGCAGTTAAATAAATAAAAAAATACTGAAATCAAAAGTTAAAAATATGTAAGCTAATTGTAAAATAATGTTTAGTTTGCATAGTTATGCAAATCACAAATATAATATTAAGTGTTTTAGAACTGCATTTTACTAACAGATGATTAAAGGAAAAATGCTAAAGGGGTTAACTGAAATGTGAGCTCAGACCTTCCTAGACTGGATGAATAGTTACAGGAAATGAGCAGATAAGATAAGACACAAGACTGGTTGCCAAACAAGTAACTTGAGTTTTTCTAAAGTATTATTGTTATTAAAACATAATTGTTAAAATGTTTACAGGCAACACTATTTGGTAATTGTAAAAAAAATCACAATTTTACATATATGTCAGTGATAATCTGTTTACAGGTAAATGTTAAAATAAAAAAACTCATTTACATAAAGTACAGCCAGCAGACGGGTTATAGTATACATACAGTTCAAATAAAGTATACAAGAGGGTACAAATAACTACTAGTAGTAGTAGACAGCAAAGGCAACAGAAAAATATATTCTGTCATTGAAAACAGCCAAAAAATGGTTAAATCAGACAAAGGTCTAAAGCAAATAAACAATAGTGCAGTACTACAGGGGGAGGGATACTTTCTCAGTTTTACACTGACTGTGTGAACAGTATGTATTGCAAAAGGATCTAAAATAAAGCTACAGGAAGAAATAATATCTCATTCCTTCTTGACAATGATCTTTTAGGGGGAGGGGAAAACAGGTATTAGTGCATTAGAAATACTGGATTAAACCTGACAGGAAAATATGTTTTACAAGTTGCTAATAGCTATCATTCTAATTCTTATTAAATTGTATTTACAACATGTTAAACTGTAAAGCTATACAAGAGATGGCTTAAAATTGCTTTATTAAAGCTACACAAGAAAAAGTAAAGATATGTAAAAATTGAGCAAGAATGGCCACTATTTTTAACACTTTTTTGGCAAGACAATGTTGGTATGCAAAAAGCATGAATGTTTCTAATTGTTGGGTATGTAGTTTAATAGTAGAAAACACCTATTCCACTAAATGCTCTTAGTAGTTGGAGGGTATTAATAAATGAAACAGGAGATCAAGTCATAAATGTACAATTACGTAAAGCAAGAGTACAGTTATCTGCTATAGTGCAGGGAATCACATGTTTTCAACAAAATTGAACTGTTCCAGTAGGTAATAGCAATTGTATTCAAACAATTGAAATGATACTATCAAACACTATCAAAAACATTGATTATTATGTTTGATCACATCTTCTAATATTTGTACATATATTTTACAGTTTTACCACTATCTAATTTTATAGAGCATGTTTTTACAGCTTTTTACATATATTTTTAGTTCACTATTTATATGATTGATTGTTTATATAGTGTTTGTATAGTGTATGCCTTTAACTTTTATTTATTAAATCAAGATGCTGTTAACTGATTGGATATGACCTAGATGTATCATTATTTAAACAAGAGCAGCAGTTACTGTAGTATGTCTGAGGAAGCAGATAGGACTCTGTGAAAGCCCTCACATGTTTTATATTTTTACTATTTTGTATTAAAGTGTTGTTTTGCGATGTGTATTCCAACGAGTTGTTGGCTTAATTGAAATTATACATTTTCACAACCACATACCAGTATGTGGAGTATTTTTTCATGGTTTTCCTATTTTAATACCAATTAAGGGTCAGTTAATATTAAGTAACACAGCAGTATTTCATTTTTCACAAAATGATAAAAATGAGTGTAAAACCAATATTACATGTTGGCGAAGTAAAACAGATAAAAACTTTACAGTTGTACATGATAAAACTACTATGGGACAAGTAAATGGCTGTCTGGTGAATAGCAGTGTTGCTCTATCAGATGGGTTATATTACATCTGTGGTAAATATGCTTATAAATGGTTACCAAAGGGATGGGATAGCACCTGTTATATAGGATTAGTGGTACCAGCAATGCATTATGTAAAAGAGTTACCAAAAGGAAGCATTAGAAATGCAAAAAAGAAAAGGGATATATTACCTGTGATTGAAAGTCCAGAAAATCCAGTAGACACCTTAGATACATCACATATATATCATCAAAATCTTGATTATATTAAATTAAAAGATATGGATTTAGGAGATGATGTAATCTCTGGAGCAGGTATTTTCCCTTGGTATGGGTCTGCAAAAGCCATCTGGGAGCTAAGAAAACTATCTAAACTAGTTGAGGTATTGGAAAATGTCACTTTCAATGCAGTCCTTGACATTACTGTCGAAATGACAGCTATACAAACTATGGTTTTGCAAAATCGAATGGCATTAGATTACATATTAGCATCCCAAGGGAGTACATGTGCTTTAGTAGAAGAACAATGTTGTACATTTATTCCAGACAAAACAGAATCTGTAAAGCACATTTAGAAGTGATTGCACGTGTCTCAACATACTAGAAAAAACTGGAATGATAATTGGAGTGAATGGTTTAGTAATCTATTTACAGGATGGACAGAAAAAAATCACTGTATTTTTAATTTCTTTTATTGTTATTGCAGTGCTTGGTTGCATATTGTCTCTTACCTTTCCTTAGCCTGTAGAATACAGTATCTCTGTTGAACTGATTGCCTCTCAGCCTCTCTCTGCTCTGACCTGCTCCATTCGCCCTGCGGGCTCACTCTGCTCCGCTACCCTACCCCCAATTTCCACCCACCCCCCAGTGGTCCTACACTTACACTTCCCTAACCACACCCTCTCTCTCTTCCAACCTATCCCATACCTTCACCTAATCCCATACACTTTAGTTACACCCCTATCAACCCCATCACTCTTAATCAACCACACCTTAAAATATCTTACCAATTTCACTCTACTCTTAACTGCTACAAATTAGTGCCCTCCTCTCTTCCCTTCCCTTATCCTTTATCTTCTTTTTCCCAATCTCCTCACTCCTCTGATTTATAAACTCAGTAAAATGCCTCTAGCTATTCTAACCAAGCTAACTCTTGCTTTTATACTTCCTACTATCCTGACCTCAACCTACTTTCTTACCTCCTATGAAAAACTACACTACTACCATCTCAACCTCCCCCTAAAGCAAACAGCAATCTACACTCATATACCCTCTTATAATCATACTAATATAACATCCACTCTCACTTACCTACTTCCAAAATACCATAGACTCTCCCACATTGAACTCAACATACCCACTATAAAGAAAGTGAAACCTCAAACTTACCTTAGGTATAATTCATTAACAAAACTAAAACATCCCTCCTTAAAAGATGGTGACATCCACCCCAACCCTGGCCCTGCCAACTCCACTATCCATTCAATCCATCCTAAACTTCATAACTCTCTCCTAATAGGACACCTAAATATCCAAACCATTAATAATAAAATAGCCCACCTCCATACCATCCTAGATATTTACTCCTTTGATATCCTCTGCCTCACTGAAACCTGGCTGAAACCAGAAACTAAAGATAATGTAATCATCCCCCAAGGCTATAACATACTTAGACAAGATCGTAAAAAACAGAAAGGGGGTGGAGTAGCAGTTCTATTTAAAGATGGACTTCATATCTCTACCCTACCTTATAATCCAACCCAGGATAGTAACACAGAAGTTCTCATCTCCAAACTCCAAATCAATTCTAACAAATATTTATACATTATCTGTATTTACTTACCACCAGGAAATAACATCTCTACAATAGAGGCCATAGTAAACTGGGTGTCTTCTACTTACCCCCAAGAAACTATAATACTAGGTGACTTTAACATTGACTGGAAACGTGTTAGTTCAGAAAATCCTACTTCTCATATTAACCTCCACGGCTTTAGCCAAACTATAACCTCTACAACCAGAATTAACAAACCAAGTAAAAAAGAGAGTATCTTAGACTAGATACTTATAAACAAACACCAACAATCTTATAAGGTAGGAACATTGCCAGACAATGTAAGTGATCATTTTTTAACCTACATCATAAGAGAAAAGAATGATCTTCCCAACCTCCCCACCTTTAGGATAACTCGTTCTACCAAACACTTTAACTTAGAATTATTTCAAACTGAACTTAATGCCTGTGACTGGAACCCTTTAAAAACCCTTCCACTTGAAGAGGCTGTAAAGTACTTTAACTCTAAATTCCTATCTATCCTAGATATGCATGCACCTAAACGGTCCATCAGAATGAAGTCCAACCCAGTCCCATGGCTCTCTAATGAAACCAGACATCAAATCCTGCTTAGAAACAAAGCATGGGGTAAGTGGAGAGCAAACATAAATATCTCTGATCAACTAAATTTTAAGCAACTGAGAAATAGTACAAAAAAAGCAATACTTACAGATAAAAAGAACTACTACTATAAACTGCAGCAAACACATCAACATAATCCTCAAAAGTTTGGGCTAGTATCAATAAACTCCTTTCCCCAGGCCACTCTCAAACACCTACCCCACTTGATGCCGATCCAAATATCCCCATCAAACTGCCAATACCTTTAACTCTTTCTTCACAGACACCATGCAGTCTCTAGCTAGACAACTTATCCCAGACAATTCAAGCCTTCCCACTACCCCATCAGGCTCTCTACCTACATTTAAACTACAACCCATCTCTACTACTCTCATCTATAAATTCATTCAAAACATCAAGCCATGTACTCCTTCTGCTGACCAACTACCATCACAATATCTCCAAAAAGCAGCCAAAGCAATTGCCCACCCTATATCTATCCTTATAAATAGAACAAAGAGGGTACTGTTCCAATTATTTGGAAAATCTCCCCTATTATTCCCCTACATAAAGGTGGGAACTCAAATGACTACTCAAACTACCGGCCTATAGCTCTCTTATCACCCCTAGCAAAAATTTTAGAAAAATGCATTCACAAACAACTTTTACATCATCTGTCACAATATAACATAATAGCAGACTGCCAACATGGCTTTATGCCATCTCATAGTACCACTACTGCCCTTTTATCCTTTACAGATACCATTAATAGAAACCGCAATAAAAACATCCTCTCATCTGCACTCTTCATCGACCTTTCAAAAGCTTTCGACATGGTAAACCACACCCTCTAAATCAATATTCTTCAATCCCTTTCCTTTGACTCTCAAGCTGTTAAATGGTTCAGCTCCTACCTCAGCAACAGGCAACAGGCAGTTCTCTGGGAAAATCAAATTTCATCTGTTCTGCCAGTCACCCTCGGAGTCCCTCAAGGCTCTATTCTTAGACCACTACTTTTCTCATTATTTATCAATGACCTCCACATAGCAATTCCTCAAGCCACCTGCATTCAATATGCAGATGATTCAATGCTTGTATACTCAGAAAACTCCCCATCTGAACTTTATTCGCTTACTCAAAACATTTTAATACTGTAGAAACATGGTTTACAAAGCGCTGTTTCCTCCTTAATGCCAAAAAAAAACAAACTCCTTCTCTTTTCCACCACTACCAAGTCCTCCTCCTTAGATTTCTCAGTCTCTTCCAAAATGGCACTGTCATATTCCCTGACTCTACTACTAAACTGTTAGGAATAACCATTGACAACTACCTTACCTTTGATCACCATATAAATAGCACCATTAAAACAGTAAACAGAAAAATAGTCTCCTTATATAAAATAAAACCTTTCCTAACTCCAGCAGCCAGAACCAGAATTGCTCATTCCCATCTAATCTCTACTCTTCTGTATGCCTCACCTATTTATACCAACCTAAAGAAACATAATCTCAACAAACTAGCAACTTCCTACAACAACGTCGCCAGATTTGCCACTGGCAATCCCTTTAGAACTCACCAACCAACTGACAATCTCCCAACTTACGATTGCCCACAAAATATTTTATCAACCCAACGCTACCCCTATACTCTCCAATCTCCTTATCCCCTATAAAACTCTGAATTCCCTACGTTCTTCTAGCAAACTCTTCGCAACCATTATAAAATCTAACAACATGTCTGGTGACTCTCTGTTTACTAACACAGCAGGAAAAAACTGGAACTTGCCACCTACTGAACTAACCCTAATCACATCCTTGCCTCTCTTTAAACAAAAACTTAAAAAACACCTCAAAATTCACTGGTTATGCCCCTGTAGCAACCCCGACTAACCACCCCCTCCACCCTCTCCCACCTTTGTACTTTATTTCACATTCCTTACAAACTTCAAAACTTTTAAATTCTTATACTTGCAAGTAAGTCTTGCACTGTTTCAAACTCTAATCTATATACTGCTGAATAATGTTCTACTAGAAGTGAAAACTTCCTTATGTATCTTACTGTGCTACATTCTATTGTTGATTTTCCAAGTATATATATTATTTACTGATGCTTTTTCAAGTGTAAATACTTTTATTATGTATAATTCGTGCTGTATTTTTTTTATCAATCCTTTCTTTTAACATGTAATTACATTTTAATTTTTTTTCTATCTTGTTGGAGCTTTTCTCCCCGGGCCTCTACTGAAAATGGAAATATATCCAGCTAGACCAGCCCGGTTAACAAATGTAAAATAAATAAATAAAATAAATATTATTTACACGTATTAAGGCCTGCTTAGCAAAAGATAGTCAAGTTACTGTTGCTAATTGTCATAATGAAAAGGTATTATCAAATAATGCTGAATTTATTTCCCTGGTTTAAAATAAAAAAGAGGGAATTGTTAGATTATGCTCAACAATATACTAAGGTTGAAAGTAACTTTGCTACAAATATGCAACATATATAAGGAATAAGATAAAGCTTGCTTAAATGTAGAAATAGAGTTTAGCTTCCATATTAAATAACTGTGGCTTAAAAAATAAGGAACTTGCTTATGAGTGTATTACACACACATTATGAAAGCTGACTTCTAACAGACTTGGCAAGAATGTAAAAAAAAAAAAAACAGGATATATCAGAAAAAAACCTAATCTGCTTTCTTTAAAGAATGGACAACAGGACATGTGTTTATCCACAAGGCATTTCCTTGAAAAATATGCTTTTCTAAGAAAGTTTAAAAATATGCTTTTCTAAGAAAGTTTATCCACAAGGCGTTTCCTTAACAATATGCTTTTCTGCACTTATCAGCATTTGCTCAAGAACAGATGTGTCAGCATTTGCATCATCAAGGCAGTATCTTTCCAAAACCAAGAGGGTGTGTGTTTAACTAAAATATATATAACGTCTGTATTAAATCCAGTTATGTTAGGGGAATTGGTAGGGACACATTTGTCCTGATGTAAATGTTATATCTCTCACATCATCTGTACTATATGAGAAGTAAAGTGGAACAGTACTTGAAGCTGCAACATTAGTCCATGTGGTTTATTATAAAAAGTTATTTGTTACTGCTCTAAGTTGATGCTGCAAAGTATATTCTCTCATCAGTGTATATTCTGCAAGTTTCTGTATGCAACAGACTGCAACTGCAACTATAACCAGACTTTGATTTCAGGAGAATCCAGCCAGCAAGACTGAGAGTCTTAAGAAGACTTCAAATCCATCACAGTAAGCAGCACCATAGTAAATACAATAACAAAAAAAAAAAATTACAGTCCCTAAAATTTTCTTCACATAAACAAGTTTCTATAACTTGCTTGTTTAAATTGTTTCAAACTTTGCTTTTCTTACAGCTGAAACATAATCCATAAAGGTTTCCTTTCCTACCAGGAACTGGCAACAGCAGCAGTTCCACGTTCCTTTTTAACAAACCCGGCCCATATTTTGTTTGTCCCAGCTTGCCAACTGTATGTGTATGTCTGCTTATGTTACACAGTCACATCTTAACAGAGAACTTAGACAACACTTTCCTTTGCTGAGACTAAAGAGCCGTGACATTATGAGCATACCTGCACTCAGCGCTTACATACTACAGATTGTGAAAATAGACATGGACGCGCAACAGGTAGTGCAGGTGAACATCAGTAGGAACTCATGAGTTAGGCTTTGTGGTAACAGGACCTCAGCAGCACACGGTAGGTGGTATTCAAACCTTGCAGTGACTTTAGGCAAGATCAAAAAACAGAAGCGATACACTGTTATATCAGTACTACTAGATCTATTAGTCTTTTGTTCTAAATATCATTGTAGCAGGTTAAGTAACAGTCATACAAAACCCTAGGCAGTTAGGAGGTACAGACTGGTTATGTTCCACGTTTGTATAGGTATGTGGGACAAGTACAGTATATTTTCCCTGTGTATTTGTAGTTCTTGCATATTTCTTACTTGTCCTGTTGGTAAGATTAGTTTTTCCAGGTATGTATATGTTTTCATAGGGCTTTACTCAGGTTGTCATGTGACTTCTGTAAGACTTTTTTAAGTCACCGCCAAGATAGATAGATTCCTATTCTGCCAGTACCACAGTTATATTGCAAGAAGAGCCTGGCAACAGCAATATGTATTTTTATGATGTCACTTTCTGAGTTAAGGCAACACACTAGTAACTTAAATATTTTAACATCATATGGTTTGAATAATGTCTGTATAGTCTCAAGCTATGGACCAACATGACATGTTAATTGTCAAAGGAAAAATATACTTTAAAAATGATCAATACACGGTAGGTTCAGGTTAAGGCACTTTAATCTTACAGCAAGGAGACAAAAACGTGGTAATACAGAGTTTGTCTGACTAGAATCAGGAAATGCAAGCATTTTTATACATTTTTAATAAGACATTGCCTACCAAGCTTACATAGTAAATCACAAGTTTTAACATCATTATGTCATAGTGCTTGTTTATATTACTTTCTGCTTGTACTATCACTTTTTGTGAGAAACTTCCTAAGAAAAACAACGTGGCCTTGGCTACCACTGGTTAGATATATGCAATGTTACCATTCAAGGTACTATGGCTAATTCGAGCACAAAGCAAGTATATATTGCAGCGCATTTCTCCAACAGTCCTTTGTCTATGTTATCCCTAACTTCTGCAGCTGTGCATGTTCTCATACTTCAAACAGAGCTGATTGTTCAAAATCATTACATTACAGAATATAGCATTGTTCATTCATTTCTTCCTGACCTAGCAGATAATCACCTGCTTCTCAAGTACATTTCCAAAAGGCATAAACATGAATATTGCTGTGCTAGCAATTACTAGGTCAGAGGGCATCTTGCAAGTTTCAGAAAGCACACTGCAGTTTCAAAAAGCATCTTTTAGTCTCATATAAAACTAAGCTGTATATAAAATAGTGCATATAAAATAGAATGAAAAACGTGTTAACTCATTTAGTTTCTAATTAGCATTAAGCACACACATTAATACATATTTTTCTGACATTAATATATGTTTCCCTTTGCATTTACAAACATTTCAGTAGTCAGCCTTTAAATGATTTCAGTAGTTTGTCATCCAGGCCTAAAGCATGGGTGATACTGAAGGTAAAGAAGTGTAAATGGAGGTGTCTTCCCTGATTAAGAGAAAGGAAAATACAGTGATAAGAACTAGTTGAGCCCATGTTAAGACTGCTTTGGTGTTTTAGAGTAATAGGCAATCTATTCATGTCATACTGCTGAATAGGGCTGATGTGACATAAACATCACTTTTGATCAACTGCCAACATTATCTGTGTCATACACTTTGCATAATTACAAGTACTAAGCACTTTCTATACCAAATAGCCCAAGGGCATCATATCTCTCAACTATCCAGATTTTCACAAAACATCCGGAATTTTGCCTCATACTTTTGGTCCGGTCCTCAAAAAAATCTGTGGATTTTCACACCAGGGTTACTGCAGCCTCTGTGTTTTGTTACACATCACATAATTTAAAATCATAATCAAAAGGCAATAAATACTAAATAACCATATTTGAAACTTAAATCACAAATGATTTAGGTATTTATTAACATGACATGTATGAATACAGTTTAACACATTGTTCTTTAAAGTATAAATATAACCAACATTTTTTACAAAAGAAAATATTTTTTACTTTTAAAATTTGTTTGTATTTAAATACATATAATGATTAAAAGTTATTTACCTTGTGGTTTGGTGTTTTAAAATTGTATTTAGAATGTTTATTATTTAGTATTTATTGCCTTTTGATTATGATTTTAAATTATATGATGTGTTTTAACATTCAGTTTTGCTTGGCTCTTTAAATGTGGGTAATTTACTTAATTTAGATAATCATGTTTTGTCAATTATCCACTTTAAGCTCTAGTATTTAAGGTTGCTCATTACTGCTTTTGACTGTTTCTGATGAAGTCATATTTTGACGAAAAACGTGTATCTGTGTTGTGGCGTTTAAAATAAATATTTTCTATCCTTGGATTTACCTTATTGTGAGCTGTTCATTACCAGCCTGTTGGTGTTACTGCTTTCCGGACACATTTCTTTATTTTGTGGTTAAGTTTACAGCGTTTCTTGCCTTTTTGGTGTTTGAGTGTCATGGAAGCTTGTCCGGGCAGGTCTACATCGGAAGGCAGTTCGACCGGTGTAATATCTGGCACCGGGGATTTATCCCAGCTCACGGGTCAACTAACACAGTTAGTGCAACTTCTCACCCCTATCGGACATGGTTTAAAAACTATTATCTCCGAACAGAAAGAGGTTCTTAAAACAGTTTCGGCGAGGCTTGTTACATCTTGTGTGGCTCCCCCTGTATCTTCCGGTACTATTGGTATGGTCCAGAAGCAAGTGAATGAGGCTTCCAATGCTACCGGAGTAGCTGAACTTTTAAATACTCCTTCTGTTTTTCGTGAGGATAGTGGGGAACCCTCCATACCATGCCACCAGCCCGTATTATCCCCTAGGGCTTCGTTGGACCCATTACCTTTTCTGGAATGGGTCAATTCTAAACCGGCTTTTGCCTTTTCAGGGCACACAAGGACTAACTCTACAGAAAGTTTTTCCTTCGATGACAATTTACGCTTTCTTGAGGACACACTTTACAGGTACAAGAATCTTGTACTTGATAATATGTACTTAACTGAATGCATTACCAAAAGCATTGTACCGAAGGGTTTAAGGGTACACAAGTATCCAAACCATGTTACATTTGGTAGTGAATTTCATATTAATTTAGTCAAAGCTTTTGATAGATGTGGCCTTGATATAGTTCGGGCAATTATAAAGAGGAATGAAAGTGAAATTCAGGTTTTAACTGAACAGATTTTTAAATGCAATGAACGTATTACTGGTGATTTATTGTTTGCAGTTGAATCCTACAACATAAAGTATCAGGATGTACGTAAACACATTGACAAGCATTGTGACATAGTTATTAAAAGGAAGTATAACAAACTTAATAGAGATCTCAGGGAGTATAGGGAAGGGAGACAATACCCTAACCCACCTCAAGGTAGAGGCACACATTTAAACAACTTGCAGTCTAGGGGAGAGATTGTGTATAGGGATCAACCTACTTCCCCTATACTGGTTGAAGAGGAGGGTATTGAACCCATTGATATGCAGGCCCAACCCCATGATGATGATTTTTTACCCAGGAGATCGGAGCGCATTCGGAACCAGCAAGGGGAACCCCATACCCAGTATATCCGATTTTTGCGCAGGGGAAGGAAAAACGGGGGCAGGGGTGGAAAAGGAACAGGAATCTAGATTGGCAATAACCGGTGATATTTCCATCAATAGTATTGGTATGTACCAGTGCTACAGTAGGAATGGGTATCATATTTATAACTACAGTGATGTTCCGGTCACTAATACCTGTTTTGATCTGTTTACAAAGGGGTTTAAATTTGTTCCAACAAGAGGTAGCCATCTAGTTAACACTATTTTAGATTTAAAAATGTTTATTCGTAAATTGAATCTTGAACATTTGTTTGGTAACACTCCAGTGGCTCCTAGTTTACTACTGAAGAAATCTAGTACCTTTCACCCTCCATTGCACCCTCAGCTTAGTAATTTAGAAACTAGAATTGAAAAATTAATTCGTCAGGAATTATCTCATGTTAACCTTGATAACAATTTAAGTTATGAAGAAAGCAACCTACTATATGACCTAGCACACAACCATTTTTTGAGGGTTATGCAACCTGACAAAGGTGGGGGTACTGTTTTTATGAGTCAGATTATATACGAAAGTAAAATGAATAACATTTTGTATGATACCAACAAATATTCTTTGACATCCATTAATGAGATACTCCTTTCATACCAAAAGATTGACCTGGCCATTAAGGACTTGCTTGACCAGGAGGTAATTGAATTTGACATCTACTCCTTTTTAGAAACTCCCTTCCCTAAGGTGCCTACCATATTCGGGATACCGAAAGTACACAAATGTGTTGAGGACCCACCCCTATGACCTATAGTGGCAGCACAAGGTTCTAAGACCCATTCCATTTCTAAATTTCTGGATTGGAAACTTAAACAGGTTTGGGGGAAAGAATCCCACTTGCTCAAGGACTCCTGGGAATTTCTATGTAAGATTACCCCAGAATTATATAGGCCAAATCTCATCTTTTTGACTATAGACGTTGTGGACTTGTTTACAGTAATCCCTACCGAAACAGGGCTAGAATGGATTGAGGAGGCTCTTTGGGAATGCCCAGGAATTTCACACAATGATGTTATTATGATTACAGGTCTCTTGGAGCTAGTGTTGAAAAACAATTATGTGTACTATGGTGGTGAATATTTCCAACAGATCAGTGGGGTATCTATGGGGGCAAATTGTGCTCCAACCTATGCTGATATTATCATGGCAGTTTGGGAGAAAAAATTTATTCACAATTGTGATTTTGCAGTTAACTGGATTCATTACTCGAGATTCCTGGATGACATTTGTATTTTTTGGACTGGCCCTATTGAGACTATTGATTTATTCCTCTCATACATTAATACTACTACTACATTTTTAAAATTTACATACCAGATCTCTGAAAAAACAGTTAATTATCTGGATGTTACCATAAGTAAAAATTCATTTGGGTTTAGTTCTAAAGTATATAGGAAGCCCACATTTTCAAATAGTTACTTACATTTTCACAGTTCTCATCCAGGATTTCAAAAGAGGGGAATTATCAAAGGGCAGTTCGTTAGGGTGTCACGGATGACATCACAGGATGCACAATTTGATCTTGAGTGTGACAATCTTTCCCCTATGTTCCTTGAAAGGGGTTATCCCACATACATTATTAATTCAGTCAAGGAAGAAGTCATCAAAGGAAGATTAACTAGATTTAAGCCTATTTTGGGGCAAGGGTATCTAGAAGTAGGGACTAAACAGAGTAATAGTACCTCGACAATTGAGAATGATTACCTGCTTTTCATTACAGAATACAGTGCCAATGTTGGTAATCTTACCAATATTATTGAAAAAGAGTTTAAATCCTTTCAGGATTTAACGGATTTAAGTAGTCTTAAGGACAGGAGAGTTAAAACCGTTTACAGGAAAGGTTTTAATATTAAAAGAATTTTGGAGCAGGATATACCACCTCACCATTTGAGAGATCAAAAGAAGGGAACCTATAAATGTGGGCGATGCTCACAATGTAAATATATTTTAAACTAGGAAAAGGTCTACCTGGAAAGTAGAAATAGAAAGATTTCTTCCACTAGATTTTATAATTGTCATTCCCTTGGAGTTGTATATTTGGCAGTGTGCCAGTCTTGCCAATCATTTTATGTTGGAAAGACTGAAAGACCACTTCGTAAATGGGTGTACGAACATTATTATGACATACAGAAATGTAACTCCAATAATGCACTTTATAAGCACACCACTATATGTAATGGAGCAGTATTTTTGTTTTTTGTTTTGGACTCAGTATCCAAAGATGTTAGGGGTGGACCCTGGGAAGTTAGATTATGCCACCAAGAAACATATTGGCAGATTCTTTTAGAATCTAACCGTTTCCCAGGATTAAACGATTTTATATCTATTGTACCATATTTGAAACTTAAATCACAAATGATTTAGGTATTTTTCAACACGATATGTATGAATAGAGTTTAATAAATTGTTTTTTAAAGTATAAACATAACCAACATTATTTATAAAAGAATATATTTTTTACTTCTAAAATTTGTTTGTATTTAAAAACATATAATGATTAAAAGTTTATTTACCTTGTGGTTAGGTGTTTTAAAATTGTATTTAGAACATTTAGTATTTAGTATTTATTGCCTTTTGATCATGATTTTAAAATATATGATGTGTTTTAACATTCAGTTTTGCTTGGTGCTTTAAATGTGGGTAATTTACTTAATTAAGTTAAACATTTATTGTTAATTATCCACTTTAACGTCTAGTATTTAAGGTTGCTCATTACTGTATTTGACTGTTTCTGATGAAGTCATATTTTGACGAAAAACGTGTATCTGTGTTGTGGCGTTTAAAAATAAATATTTTCTATCCTTGGATTTACCTTATTGTGAGCTGTTCATCATCAGCCTGTTGGTGTTACTGCATTCCGGACACATTTCTTTATTTTGTGGTTAAGTTTACAAATTTAAAATGCCCTCTAACAACTGTACTGTATTATACAAGGAATATAATTTAATGCAATCAGGAAGGTATATCAAAGAACACATGTATGTTTTGTGTGCAAGGGGCCTATGATTTGAAAACAGCCCAGAGTTAATCTTTATTTGCCACTTGCCAGATGTATTTTTTTTAATGTGGGTTTCATATACTGTTTCAATGAATGTGAGTTTCAAGGGCAGACAAGTTTTAATGCTAAGTTTATTTTCATTGTGAGACTGCATTGCTTTGTTTAGCAGATGTCTATTAGTGTTTGTGCTGTAAAATGTAAAATAAAACTTTTAAATGAAATCCAAATCATAGTAGAAGTAAAGCAGTATGCACATTACGGTGTTTATGGTAAATGAGATGAAATATCCAAGTAATGGGACATTGGAATGGCTGCAGAGGGGGAAACCCCATTTGACCATGATTTTGTGAGGAGGGAAGGGCAGTAAACTGAAAGACAGCCTCAGCTGAACTATACCTCTCAATTGTCCAGATTTTCACAGAATGAATAGATTTTTGCTTTTTATTTTTGGTTTGTTCCTCATAAAATTTGTGGTTTTCTGGAAAATCATTTAGGAATTAAGTCACTAAATAATGACAGACACTGAGTTTCAGACTTCATACCCTTCAGAAAAATGCATGCTAAAGCAAGGCTTGTTATTCTATCAACTGTCTAACTTTATACAAGAGCAATTTTTAGTACTATTTGCATGTTCCCCCAATATATTTGGCCTTATCCACATTTCCTGCATTAAGGGGTTTAGAGGTACGTACAAATAAATCATTTTATAGAATTAGGTATATCCAAACCTCCCAACTGTCCCTCATTTTGGCTCAAAATGTTACTCTCCCCCTGATAATCCCTCTGCAAAATAGCAATTTTGGAAGAAAATGTGAATGGTTTACAATTAATAAATAATTGTAATGATCAGAGATATAGATTACTTTTATTTCAGAAATGCATGTAGATTCTCTTATTTTGTCAGCTGCTCAAGTTAACAGTACTATTATTAAAAATGTGTCCCTTCTTTGACAGGTTCCCAGCTGTATTGTGTGGCTATTTTATATTTTTGCATCACATTTTGGACTGTTTTATATACAATTGTGGTTTTCTGGCAAATTAGTGGCAAATCATTAAAGATTGAAGTTATAAAATAATGAGTTAAAAGTTAAGGTCTGTAACTATTGCACACTTACCCTATGGAGATATACCCAAACAAAACAAATAATCCATACACATACACTTAAAACCCTACTTCTAACCCTACACTAAGCCTTACATACATTACTTATCTATGCACTTACCTTAACCCACACCCTAACCCTAAGGTCCATAACTATCGCACACTTACCTTACGGAGCTATACCGCAGACAGGCCAACCATGACAATTTGACATTTTGAATTTTGCAGTTTTGGACGTTCGCCGTTTCTGTAGTTCATGCAATATGTGTCACTCTTTTCCGATTGCTCAAATGGATCTTTGGGCTTCTAATATAGACCCATATTTAAAATGTGTCTCTGGTTTTTGGGCTTTTGCCCCCCCCCCCAATAAATTTTGTTTTTTTCTAAATTTCTTGTGCTGCAAAGTTGATAGATACAGTTGAGTGTTGAGTGGATTTTACAAGGAGCTGAGAGCTTCAGAGGAGGAGAAGTTTAGTGCTGCTTATGCTAAACCTGCTTGCATTGTTAATAGCATAACATGTAGTGTACTTGCTTTTGACACAGAAGGCTGTGGGTTCTACTCCCACAGTATGTAGATGCATTGCTGATACTGTACTGTGTTGTACTTTTAAAGGAGGTGGATGGTGCAGTCCTGAGAATGTCTTCTTTGGTGGAGATACCTAGTAACAATGAACCTGTTATCAGTTTGCCATCCATTCCCTATTGCAATATTACTAGCTTATCATTTTTTTAATGTAACATAGGCAATTTATTCCTCAAGGGCCAAAGGCACTTTACACTTTATTTGTAGATGAAACAATGAAAAATAAAGTTGTCTGCTAGCAGCAACCTCTTCATTAGTTACATATCTTTTTTAATGTCAAATTATTTAGATGACTTTTACTTCTGCAGAGATTGTGCATATTTACTGATACTGGTGGACTGTAGAAGTATGAGTAGACTTTTATGATGGAAATGTTCTGAATTGGGCAGTTTTGTCATTATTGATGCATGCATTTTGTTTCATTGTTTACTGGAAAAATGTTCAAAATAATGAATTTAAAATGCCCTCTAACAACTGTACTGTATTATACAAGGAATATAATTTAATGCAATCAGGAAGGTGTATCAAAGAACACATGTATGTTTCATGTGCAAGGGGCCTATGATTTGAAAACAGCCCAAAGTTAATCTTTATTTGACACTGACCAGATGTATTTTCTTTGAATGGGGGTTTCATATGCTGTTTCAATGAATGTGAGTTTCAAGGGCAGACAAGTTTTAATGCTAAGTCTATTTTCATTGTGAGACTGCATTGCGTTGTTTAGCAGATGTCTATTAGTGTTTGTGCTGTAAAATGTAAAATAAAACTTTTAAATGAAATCCAAATCATCGTAGAAGTAAAGCAGTATGCACATTACAGTGTTTATGGTAAATGAGATGAAATATCCAAGTAATGGGACATTACAATGGCTGCAGAGGGGGAGGCCCCATTTGACCATGATTTTGTGAGGAGGGAAGGGTGGCAAACACAAAGACAGCCCCAGCTGAACTATACCTCTCAATTGTCCAGATTTTCACAGAATGAATAGATTTTTGCTTTTTATTTTTGGTTTGTTCCCCATAAAATTTGTGGTTTTCTGGCAAATCATTTAGGAATGAAGTCACTAAATAATGACAAACGTTGAGTTTCAGACTTCATACCTTCAGAAAAATGCATGCTAAAGCAAGGACAGTTATTCTATCAACTAGAGCAATTTTTAGCACTATTTGTATGTTCCCCCAATATATTTGGCCTTATTCCGATTTCCTGTGTTAAGGAGTTGAGAGGTACGTACAAATAAATCTCTTTATAGAATTAGGTATATCCAAACCTCCCAACTGTCCCTCATTTTGGCTCAAAATGTTGCTCTCCCCCTAATAATCCCTCTGCAAAATAGCAATTTTGGATGAAAATGTGGATGGTTTACAATTAATAAATAATTCTAATGATCAGAGTTATAGATTACTTTAATTTCAGAAATGTATGTAGATTCTATTATTTTGTCAGCTGCTCAGGTTAACAGTACTAATATTAAAAATGTGTCCTTTCTTTGACAGATTCCCCGCTGTATTGTCTGGGTATTTTATATTTTTGCATCACATTTTGGTCTGTTTTTCATAAAATTGTGGTTTTCTGGCAAATTAGTGGCAAGTCATTAAAGATTGGAGTTAGAAAATAATGACAGACATTAGAGTTTCAGATTTCATACCCTTCAGAAAATTCATACTAATGCAAGACCTACTATTCTATTATCATCCTAAGTTTATAAGAGCAATATTTAAAAATTGTCCTTATTTTTGAGCCTTTGTCCCACTTCTATTTATGGCTTTGTACAGATTTCTTGATCTGAGGTTGAGAAGGATGACAAATTTGTCAGAGCCATCACCGTCAGCCAGAGACATTTCAAATTGTGACATACGTGTTGCACCCCACTCCCCCATATAGTGACTCTGGATGTGTCCAAGCAAGGCAAGGAACAGTTATGCAGTGTAATTATGCAGAGTATCCCCCCATCCAAAATAGACACAAGTACTACAGTGGCTTTCCATCTGTCCTTGAGTTTGCAGAATGTTCTGGTTTTCTGTCATAGCTTTATACTGTTGATTTATGATTCTTATTATTCAGAAAATACATGTTTTTGCAGTGCCTGTTGCTCTGTATTTAAGTAGCAATGCTTTAATAACCATCAAGTAAGCTTGTCTGAGATTGTAATAAGCAAGTAAGCTTTAATAAGCATACTGTTAAAGAATTACTAACATTGAAAACCTTTTTGTTGTTGCCATGCACAGAATATTTACATTACTAGACAACGTATAAGCCTTAGGTATTGAAATGCATATGACAGTTTTGGTAATGAAGGACAGGATTACAGTATTTTCAGAAGCTCATTACATTTGTTGGAGACTTGCAATCATATTTGCAGGCTTTACCCATAAACTAAACAGAAAGCCAATCTATCATGTGTGGTCCATAACCTGTGCAGTAATTCTTTAAGCAATTTATCTTGAGCTTGTTTATTGTTTGCTGTTTATTTTTTACTTTGATCATGTTTTTCCCATGAAACAAGTAGATAGCTGTTGTCAGGCAGCAGATCTTTTTTGGATAAGAAACATTTTTACAAGTGGGGGTATCACAGAGATTGCTACTTTCAGCATGTTACTTTGTACTTTAATAAAGCTGAATATAAATTATAATTAGAACTGCAGTGCAAGGAGAAGTGGTTTCAGTATAGTGCTGCTTGTTTTTTTTACTTCATTTTGACTGGCATTCCAGTAATGTATTTAAAAAGTAATTTATTTTTTCATGCCTCACAACCTTTTTGTTTCCATCTAGATATTAAGTAAGTTGTCATGTAGCCAATGCATTGAAATATTTTTTTCTTCTACACTTCATTTTGTCTTGCTTGGACTCTCATAATGATGGTTTGGCACCCAGGGCGGCGTATTTAATTAAAGTCCCAGTTTTTGTGGTTTTGAGCATAGTTCCGCCCCTTTCTAGTTGGTCACATTTCTTCCCATTGGCCTCACCCATTCAGCTGTCTCCTGCAGCTCCTCTTTGATTTCAAGTCACTAGCCGCCACTGGGGTTAGGATAAAAGTTAGGTAAGGGGATAGATTTAGTGTGTGCATGTGTGTGTGTGTGTGTGTGTGTGTGTGTGTGTGTGTGTGTGTGTGTGTGTGTGTGTGTGTGTACTGAGTGTCACAGCTGCTTTGTGTAATGGTAGCATTATGGAAAGGACCATAAGTGTACACCATTCTGAGTGAACAGACAACACAGGCATAACTCAAACCTTTCTCCTAATTTTAGTTTTCCTACTGATTTTCTTCCAGCTTTAAATATTGACAGGGATTCATAAAGATTACCACAAAGTGTAGACTACATGTACACTTAGTATAATCTTTCTCAGTGACTAGAAAGCACAAAAAATGTGGTAGGGATGTTACTGAATAAATATTGTGTACACTTACTGTAGGCATTAATGAATCTGGCTCTTTGTCTATACCTATATAAGGAAAACGTTTTTCTTTAAATAACATTTTAATTCTTTGCATCCATTTTCAAAACAATTTCTTCAGTTGTAAGTCTAGTAAGTCCAATACCAGGCCCTTTAATCACATTACTTTTCATGTTAAAATGGATCCCCACTAGTGTAATGGATATAATTATTTACAAAAGTGGACTTCAAAAGTATTTGACTTGAACTTTTTATTTTTAATGTCATTGTTAAGTAATATCAAGAAAATTAATCTTATCACCAATTGTCCCTGTAGTGAACATCAAAACTACAGTGCTAGAGTTTAATTCAGTTATGAAGTTCTTTATCTCTATATACATTACTGAGGGAACAAAACAGAATTTAGTATATAAAAAAGCAGAAACTTTAAAAAAGTTCCTTAAATTTGATTAGATACTTCCAGATTTAAATATTAAGCCAAAGGGTACTTTTAAATATGGTCATTGCAAATGATGCTAACATATGTATGAAGGCACAAATTCAAAGATCAAATGCAAACAGCTATTCGCCATCATGAAAAAAACTCTTTTCCTCAGCAAATCACACTTACCATTGCATGATGTTGTTTTTAATAGTACTAATGTCCTCTGATTCCCAAATACTGCCATATAATAAGTTTAAAATATCACACCTTACCACACTTCCTGTAACCTCACATTTGTGAGCAGTGCACTGACGTCAGTGAGTGGAGTTGTATGAAGGGAAGCAGGAAGCTTCTTCCCTGGCTTGTATTTGTTTGCCGCTTGTTCTGCTATTTTTTAATTTCAGACAATACATAATAAATTGAGGGCTTTGCTAAGTCTTGCCACGTCTTCTGACAGTGATTATTCTAAAGAAGAAGCCTTGTCATGTACAGGTTATAGTTACACCAAGACCTATGCGTTTGAACCTCGGGCAAGTGTGCTGTTTAGTAAGGAACCCATTTTTGATTGGTCTGTGTCCAAGGGAGAGACAGCTGTGGAGGAGATTGAGGAAACAGTATTTTATATATCTATATATAAATATATAGATATATAAAATACTGTATATATATATATATATATATATATATATATATATATATATATTTTATTTATATTGAAATAATGACTGCTCTTTTTTTGAAAGATAATAGGCCATCATCAGTTAGAAGCAATTCAGAGAATGAAAAGTCTGTCTGACTGAGAATAAATCTGTAGTGTACAGTATGTGGTTTATTAAACATACTTCTCCTGATGGTGAGGATAAACACTGTGAATCCATAGTGTGCAGTATGTGGTTTATTAAACACATGTCTGATGGTCCTCAAGGTAGTACTGATAACATTTGTTCAATTGCTGACTGATGGACTTCCAGACATTCTTTAGTGATTTCTGGATACAGTCCTGCATAGTGATGAAGATTTTTCTCCCTGGCAGCACAGTTGCTTATAATTAAGTGGACACTGTTGGTTATACTTAAATTGAGAAAGTCTTGTATTTCATTTATTTTAAATGTATTCAATACATGGCACCTCCAAGGCATTAACTGTTAAAGTACAAGAGCTATGCACTTCTGTGAATTGATTTCAGGTGCACTTTCCTCTGTATCCTTCAATCTCTCAGCTTTAAAATCATAGCATGGACCCCCAAAATCACAGCAAAGGGTCAGAAATCACACATAATAACATAATTTATGTAGACAGTGATCTTGCCTTCAGCCAACATGTAACCAAGACAGGAAAAGAAATCATTCAGTATTGTCCAACTCATAAGCAAGGGTATGACATCCAGGTCCAAGAAAGTTATAGTGCCACTCTACTCTACTCAGCCCTTATCAGATCCATCATTGAGTATAATGCCCTTTTTTAGCATGTACCTAAGCAGGCACTTGCAACTGTTAGAATGCCATCAAAGGTTCCTCACCAGTGGAATCCAGGGTATGAATATACAGTCCTAAACTGATCTCCTTAAGGTCCTATCTCTGCATTCAGTCTCTAACAGTATACTGACTGGCAATCAATGCCTAGCATATAAGGCATTCTCATATCCAGCTCTGATGTATCTCTTGCACAACTGCAAACAAACAGCACCAAATACAGTAGGTTCAAGGACCTGAACTTTGTCTGTGACATAAACAGAACATGCTGGAGGGACTGATATGTGTCTTAAAGGATCCCTGCACTGTGGAATAAGCTCATCATCTATGTGAGGTAGAGTACATCTCTGACCCTGTTCAAAAGAAGCCTTGATCATTGGATAGGAAATCCAAAATTCCACCCACCCAGTCTCCCCAGTCTGGCCTCCATGTCTCTGGTAGACAGATGTTGAAAGGAAGTACATTAATCCCCAATTAACATTCCCCCATAACCCTTAGCTACCGCTTCACTAATATACACCACCATATAGGCGTCCAAGGAACCTGGGGACCAGACTGAGTTGGGTTGCATGGCTACACTTGTAAAGACCCTGGTGGTTAGACTAGTATACAGCTATGACCTATGAGCCTATGTATATCTATATTTAAGATGCATTTGTTTCATCAAATGCAGTGCAGCTCACACACACACACACACACACACACACACACACACACACACACACACACACACACACACACACACATATACATACACAGATATACATACACCACATCTTCATCACAGTAGTTCACTTCTGAATGCACATAATTAAATTTAAAATGTAAAAAAGGTGAAGTTGATGATACAGGGTTTGTGAAGTAAATCACAGAAGAAAAAGGGCAACATTTACTTAAAAAGCTGCTAGAAAAATAATAATGAGCCAGACTGTAACTGGAATAATCTGGCAGGTTTGATTACAGAAAAATAAGAGAAAGTAGTTATCATGTATGTGATACTGTGCATGATGCTAAATATTTATTTAAATCAGTGTGACACCCCTCAACTGGCCCAGTAATCAAAGAGCCTCAATCCTCACCACTAATACCAGTGAGGGAAGCGCACATTGGGAGGATGACAAGTACACACAGTAAAGTACAATTTCCCTTAAGAGCACACAGAGATCACAGTCAGTCTGGGGCTGGTTTCTCCCTCCCTCTCTCTGCAGATCCCCAATAAGAGACTCCCCACTGGCACAGCTATAGGGTTAAGATCTCAGCCGAGTGGTCAAGCCAAAACCTCCAGCACTCTCTCTTTCTAACCAGTGCTTCATGTCCCTGCCCAAGTAGCTCACACACACACACACACACACACACACACACACACACACACACACACACACACACACACTTTGAGATTTGGTTTATATACAAACACACAGGCACTCCTGGGGAAGGATGACACAGGTTCACTAGCTATACCACCTTCTACCCAGACTATAAGGTAGTAATCATTGCCACCAACCACCCTTACTAGCTACTATAAGGGCCTTCCCAAAGGGTGACTAATTCTACTGTGTAATGTTACTATTATCCAAATGGTAAGTGTGATCAACAGCAAGGTTATTTAAGAGTGGCCTGTACAGTGTCACCAAATACATATGCAAGTACTGTAAGAGCTTAAATATCTCTAAACACACCAGCCACAATTAAAATGTTTAAATATATTTAACAATAAATAAAAAAGCACAAGATAATACTCAATAACTCAACACAATGACAACAGAGTTCAGAATCACAGGAAATATTTTAAAACAACATACACAGGACAGTCTCACATAAATACAGAAAACATCTAGACTGATCTTACTATATTCCTATCTATCTCTAAGAGAAACTATGTTCTAAATTTATTTATTTATTTATTTATTTATTTATTTATTTATTTCAGTTTGATTACCGGGGAAGTCCACTGGGCCAAGAAGAACTCATTTTCAGTGGAGGCCCGGGAGAAAAGCTCCAAAGGCAGTACAATCAATACAATGTATGAGAAGAATACAAAAGAATGTACACACAGCAAGAATACATAGTAAGAACACTGCAAATGCAAATTTACAATAGAATGTGCACACAGCAAGAATACAAAGAAGAACACAGCAAATGCTAAAGAAAAAAACAACAAAAAATAAAAAATAGTAAAAAAGTAAATAGTAAAAAATAAAAAAATAGTAAAAAAAGTAAATAAATAACTTACTAACAGAGACAGGCAAATGCAAGTGCTGAATGGATGTTTATAGGTCCAAAGACAAGATACAAAGTTCACAGACTCACTCTCTGAGATAGTTCTTAAGTTACTATCAAGCATTTCTGCTGGGTTATCTCAGATTACATCATTCTTGTCATGTCTACCTTTAGTTCCCAAGCTAACAGGAACTTAAAATTGAATACCCTTGTGTCAAAAATACTTATCTCTCAGAAGTTTTGCCTAGAACTGGAAGTTGTAAAACTATTAAACACTTTTACCTTGGGAATATATAATTATTTTCTGTTTCCAAAAAATAGAAAGAATTTCTATCTGCAGACATTCTTTCTCCTAGCAGAGATAACCACCATCATAAACAATTCAACTTATTTTCTTAGAGTTTTGCTATTTCCCAGTAGGGTGCACTGTGGCTACATTTGTGAATATCAGCACATAACATACAGTTTACTTACACTGACAAGCCTATGGATCATATTAATATTTACAAATGACATAGGATTATTTAAAAAATTCTAGCTAGCTGGGCTGGCAGCCTCACAATTAGCTTCCATTATTTTCATGCTAATGCAACAAAACATAAATATCATTATAAGACAGAGCATAGTCTCCTAAATATGTACCATATCAGATGAGAAGTTATATTATCCAAGGCAAGTAGTTAAACATTACAGTCTACTGTCAAAGCACACGATTCAGAGTTTTTTTGAAGATTTTCAGCCCCATCTGTACATAACAACAATGAAGATATTACATTCATCATTGGTGATTGGAGTGCTGAGGCCAGTTGTTAAAGCCCAAGTGGAATAATAGGCAGGTTTGGCCTTCGGGTGCAAAATAAAGAAATAGTACACTACCATGATTCTGCCAAGCTCCGCTACAGAAATCGAGATAAAGAGGCAGCTTGTTAATGTTAATCACAATATTGCCCATTGTGGTGCCTTGGTGGACAATGCTTGTAGTTTCCCCTGCATACAAGCCATCCACCTGTTCGTGTCCTGATGTTCAACATGATGGCAGGTGTCAATGCAGGAACTGTGAGATGATGGCAGCAGTTGCTGAGATCTGCTGCTGTTGGTACTACAAGGTTGCCTGGGAGAAGTTTGAAAACTCTCAATCCATATGCCTGTGTCACTTACCTGTGAGGCCTTCAGAATTTATGTCTGGATGAGAATATGTCAATGTCATCATTATGAGACTACATTGAGGTATATAGAGTTGTGAGTGTGAGAGTAATGAACAGGTTAAAATGGATTTCAGTGGATTTTTCTGAAAATGTGAAATAAATATTCTGCATTTCAGTGTATGAAGTGCAGTTAGTTTGAACTCTTGGCAAAAAACATATAACTTGGCATTCATTGTTATTAGGAATCAGAAGTAAAATGTTTTATCTCTTATAAACTGTGCAGCTTGTGAAATTTATTATCTACAAGAAGGACAAGACGAACTCTTGTATGCAATTGTGTCTCGTCAATATGATACACAAGACAGGCCAAGGGCGAAAGGAGTTATTCTTCAGGAGCAGAATGTTTAAGGTATGGAAAACAAACTGTCAGCAGACCAGCTTGAGAGGAAAGACATATTATTCTGGCAAATTTCCAAAACTGCTGATGCAGGCAGAAAAGACACTATAAAGTTTGGGACTTTTTCTTTTGTAAGAGAGACTTTGATTTTCCTATCCTTACAGATCTGATGTTGTAAGCTGATGTATGGCTTTGTTATTTGTGTATATCTTTCATTGTTAAACTAGATGTCTACTTCATATGCTGAGTAAATGAATGTCGTAACAGCAGAACTGACTCTGTGTTTTCATTGAGTAAAGGTACATACTACCTGAATAGTGTAAAGTGTAGTACAACTTTAAATTTTACAGTGAGAGATGAAGAGCCTATGAACAAATAAGTGTTTCTTTTGACACATCATGTGTTAGTTCTCATGTACATCAGTGACCAAAACATTTCTATAAGGCAAGAATGAGGTGAAACCACACCACTGCTGTAGTGTCAAAGTAGTCTGAACAAATAATCTGTCATGTCTGTGTCAGTATTACATTTATCCCCATAGTACTCAATACTGTTCCACTGAGGTGTGTTGCTAGCATGCCTCAGTCCCACTAAAGTCATTACAAGGAGTGCTTGGTAGTATCCCATTAGAAGTATTTCTTCCTATTAGACAGCAAAGTCATACTGGGCATCATTTGCCATTGTTCCTGCCTTGAGTTTACCTAATGTTTCCCCACTGTCACCCACACTGAATGCCCTGATTTTATGCATGCTAATCAGTCACTTATATACCATGCCACATCATTCTTGTAGTCTGCTGTGGTACATGGCCAGCAAATGGTTTGTTATTGGGTCTGTCATCACCTTGGTCGTAGGAATAGATGACTTTTGCCATCCTGGATAGTTGTTGTGATCTATCACTGCATTCCCGCCACATTCTACACTGGTTTCAAAGATGCAAGAAGTTAATTTTATACATGTATTCTATCTATACGCACTGTCAGACACTTCCACTGGATAATAACCATTGGTGTGGAATGTAGAAGCCCATGAAGTCATCAAAAGAAAGAAAGAGTAAAGAAAAAATGGGAGATAGAAAAGACAGACCAGGCTAACAATAAGACTAATAGAGAAGATGCATTAGCAAAGAATAAGGCATCAGAGGTACTATGCCAGCTTCTAGAAAGTGAATCAGTAAATGGCACAAAGAAATGCTATCAGGTTAAAAGGCAAAGACAAAAAGATAAAGAAGATAGTCACACACCCTTCCTAAGGGATGTCAGCAACAACCGGCTCACTAGTCCACAGGACATCTAAGACAGATGGAAGGAGTACTTCCAGCAGCTTCTGAATGAAGAAAACCTTACAGAAGCGGTACTGTTCCAGATACAGCCTATGCTGGAAGAAGAGGAGGAGCTTCACTAGAATAAATAAGAACAACACTAAGGAAAATGAAGTCCCGGGAAGCAGCAGGCTCAGATGAGGTCACAGCAGATATGATAAAGATAGTTGTTCATATCCTTATGTATATTGTCTTAATTTTAATATTTCTGTAACCCTCATAACAACCCATATGAACAGGCAGAACTGACTACCCTCATGTAGAAGCATTCATCTTGATGAAGAAAATGCTGCTGATAGTATGTGTATGACTTGAATGGTTTCGTAAAATATTACTTTTTTTACCATGACTTATAAAATCTAATTCAATAACTACTACCTAAGCAACACTACCACAGTAAGATATATTTTGGGTGAAGAGTTTGCCATTTACATTTCTTTCAGCTGCAATTCAGTGGTTTCAGAGATATTAAAATTTGTTGGAAATGTAAGGGCATATTTAAGGTCCGCCCACTGGGAGTTAAATTACAAATGCCTCACACTCCATGGAAGGGAATGAGTTAAGAACTGTTGTTGTTGTTGTTGTTGTTGCATAATTATAGTTTTTCCGGCTCTATATCAGATTGTCGTAGTTTTAATACTTCGAATCACTAAAGATCGAACTTTAGTGATCAAGTACTAAAACTTCGAATTATTATAAAAATATTTTTAAAACAAAAAAAAAAACCAAACAAAGGGTGTAAGCAGGGGGGCAAGCCCCTCTGCATCCCCCACATCCTCCCGCTCTTTAAATATACCAACTCCGAGATCGCTCTACAGTATAGGAAACGGAAATCTTCCATTTCCACACTGTACTGCACTGAAGTGCGATCTTGGAGTTGGTATATTTAAGTAGCAGGGGGCTTGGGGGCTTGCCCCCTGCATACAGCCTTTAGGTTTTATGTTTTTTGTTTAAAAATATTTTTATAGTAATTTGAAATTTTAAGACTTCGATCACTAAAGTTCGATCTTCAGTGATTGGAAGTATTAAAACTTCTACAATCTAATTTGGACCCATTTTTTCCCCACACTACTCTTTAATTCCTTTATTAAAAACAGAGACCAATAAGGGAGAGTATGTAATTAAAAGTGAAAGGTACATTAAAAAGCATTTGCAATTTTACAATAATACAATTGCAGATAAATAAATATGCCACAGTACTTTTGCCTTTCTCAAGGATACACAGATTCAAACTGAAAACTACCACTTATTATCTGCACTGCCACAGAGGACGTATGTATTCCACTCCTGTAATTTGTAGTTAGTCTCCTACACCATTACTGCCTATGAAATAAAACCCTATAGCCCATCAGGACAGTCTTTGTGTGCATCACAGTACATGCTTATATTGAGTTAGTCAAATGCCTTACCTATGTCTTGTCCCATTTAGTGTCTGATGAAAGCAGTTCATGTATACAGGATTTATAGATCCACTGGGTTGTGTTTTCCTCTTCCATGACTATGAACAATGGAATAATGGTTGTCAGTTGCTGTGCCATATGCCATTTTTGCAGTCATCAACACTGAAACAATGTCCATGGTCTGCATTTTATAGGTATAGGTATAGGACCATAGCCACACCAAGTCAATGTGCAGGAGAAAAAAATGCTAATTGTCAAGACTTTGGTGAAACAATCATCCCTCAAAGCCTGACAATAAAGCATCCCATTTCCAGTCCACTATGTTCCAAGGCTGATAGAAGTAAACTGTCCATGTTTCTCTCCAAATACAGTTAAGAAGTCTTTGTTTTCAGAATATTACAAGTAGTAGCTAACAGTAGTTAATCATGTGTTCTTCATTCTATGCTGTTTAAGTTAAATAAATACCATCCCAATCATAGACTGCTGTTTACTCTGTTTTTCCTGATTGCTATTTCACCATTTAGTTCACTCATGCAACAAGTATAACAAGACAATTTTGTTTTCCCATTACAAATTTTATTACCACAGTCTTTACCAGGAATCACTGCTTGATGAATGGTGGTATCCATGGTTACATTACAAATGCAGGTCACATGTAGCTGGTTATCTGTGAATAAATAATATTTTAAATGATATTCCAGGCCCTTATTCACAATGATGACAAAGAGCGCTGATGCAAATTCTAAAATCAGAGGCACACAAAATGGGTGTATGCAGCTGAGTGATATATTCCCTTTAACAAGGGCAAGATTACACTGCTGCATCATTTTACATGACAAAACTAACTTACCTTGACTGTTATTGACTACTTATAAGTATGAATAGATTTTTAGCAGTGGTTAGGTGCCTCACATGAACTAGAAAGTGTTTTGCATGATTGGGCATACCATGTTCGAAATCATGAGAGTCACTCTGTCTTTAAGTAATTCTGATATCGTTGTGTTGGTGGTGATGGTGGTGGCAGTGATACACTGGGACTCTTTGTCACCTTGCAAAAACTGTATCCCTTAATTTATTCATGTAACTTGCAAGAGTGCAATGTAGAGTAAGATAACAGCAGAAAAACATGTCATGCATGACATTTCCAAGAATGCAAGTGGAAGCAACATTACAGAGCTATATGGAGGGACTCACACAGACTGTATATATTACCTGAGTGATCAGCTTCAACCACCAATATCAACTATTTACCATACGCCAGGCGTGTCTTCACTTCTTTTAATACTGGCTCTCTACCATGACTCCACGAGTGTGACACTGCCCACTGAAGATCTCCAGAAAATGTGTACATCTGCCTTCAACTTGAGTTCTCGTTAAAATGGAGAGCAGCCAGGAGTAGCCGTGGAAAGAAGAAGGAAGTTCATTTCTTCACTTTCACTGATTGGCTTAACATATTCTCACAGCATGCGCTTACCTTGCAAGCATACTTTGGTAAAATAAGTGAACCATCTTGAGTGCAAAGGAAGTCACAACTCTATAGAAAGCCTTCAGTGCAGCTGACTGTTCTGCTGGTGAAATCTGGGGGATACAGCGAACAATGTTCTGTGCTGCTGCAATTGACTCCAACTCCTTGTCCACATGACTACCTGGAGTAATGAGAAGAACAACACTTTTTATAAGAGCATCTGAAGGATATTTCTACATGAGTGCATGCACAAACGTATTGTATGCCCTTGCTTAGGCAGGCTTACCTTTCACCACCCATGCTCTGTTCTCATGGTCACTTTGCTCACAATGAGGCAACAGTGGGTTGTGATTGTCATGAAAATTACAGACATGCTTAAGTAAGGAAGTCCATTTAGCATGAATAAGGAGTCCACTGCCTGCACTGGTTGATGTGCACCAATATAAGTGATTGCTGATAGCCTGAGACCAGTTTCTGAGGGGAGCACATCCATGCAATTTTGACTTTTGGTCTATTTTTTTCTTGATATCTGTATTGAAAAAAATGAAGCAAAAACAAACTCAGAATCAGTACTGGCGAGAAGTCAGCGTACCAGGACTTCTAGGACCAACAATAGTTGTAGAACAGTGTACCAATAGTTAAGAAGTCTCACTGAAAACCTCCGTGCAAAAATAGATGAACTGGTAGAAATCCAACTCCAGAGACAGTATTAAAAAATGAAATCTTCTTTAGTACAAAATGAAACAAGCGCTTTCGCCTGGCAATCCCAGGCTTTATCAAGTTACCTATCTGTATTGAAAGAAGGGGGAATCACCTCAGTCATGATCTCTAAAATCATATCAATGTCAGCAGCTAACACCAGCAGTGAGTATTACTTTAAGCCTACCCTTTCTAACGTCTGGCCTGTTGATGTGCAAGTACTTCCAGACCACACAATGACAGTCAGTTGTAAGACTTGTTATGTGGATGTTGCTTAAAGTTAGTAATGACAATGGTCACTTCAATCCTACTAATTCCATCACTTTTGAGTTTTTCACTTCATTGCTCTGAAAAATAGTAATCACAGATCAGGCATTCTGATGGGCTCATGAATACTCTGATAACATACCAAGCAGTGTAAAGATAATTGCTCTCTTACCTGCACTAACTGAATGTCTATGGCTTTCATTCCCTCCAGATCACTCATGGAGTATAAACCATACTTTGCAGTATGTCCAGGAAAACTGCGATGAGCATTGCCACCTAAGTGCACTGTGTGGTCATAGAGGGAAAACAGCTAATTTTGTTGTTCTTCCTGACAGACACACAGTACAAATAGGACAAGGTAGCAGGTCTGGATCAATTGATATGTGCACAAGGAACATGTGACCATGTTCACTGTGTGGAACGCATTCAGCATTTTCTTCATGGTTGCACCACTAAAAAAAATTCCACATGCCAACAGCAGGTTTCCAGAACCTGTGGCTCCAAGATGAAGCTGAGTGTCCACTTCTTGGTGGTGACCATTTACTTACACCTGCAGCAAGAATGCAAAGGAGTCTAGCAAATGGTAAATGTACACCTCACAGGAGGTAAGACATTTTATACATGTGGAAAGCATGACAACCAGTCCACTGTCAACAGTAGGAAGGTGCATTGATTTTGTGTTGTCAAATTACTCTGCAATGTTGGGTACCTACAAGTGCTATGCTGAATATTATTGAGTGGTGATCTGATTTGATCATGTAGGAAGTTACATTTGGTGAGGAACAAAGCTTGCCCAAGTTGGTAAGGAACATGCCTTTATGTATGCCATAGAAAGTGTGCATGTTTGAGTAAGTGCAAGGATATGAGGGATATTTGAAATCTCATATGACAATAATAAAGATGAATGGCTCCTGAGAGTATTCAAATTAGTAGGCAGAGAAATGAATGAAAAGGTATACGCAAGCTGAGTAGAGAATAAACATCCTGTTGAGAGTGTACAAGAACACAGGTGGCATTAACAACTGCTGGTAGTATAAAGGTATCACGCTCCTGTCCTCTCTGGTTTAATTCAACAGTCACATTAATTGCATAATTTAAAATTGGAAGATTTACTTTGCGTGGTAGTCTAACAATAAAGGGGAGGGAAAACATGGCTAGGACTGTGGGTCTCCTACCTAGAATGACCATTTAGTAACATTCCAGCTGTAAGAAACACTGCAGACTACTGCTGGAATGGCAATTAAAATATAACATAAGGCAAAATTGCCATACTTTATGAATCTATTTATCTGTACGTATCTGTACAGATATTTTAGTTACAAATATATGTATATGTGTATGTCTGCATATTTCTGTCTATTTATCTTTATCCAAGTATAGAGCTAGATAGACTGAGATACACACACACACACACACACACACACACACACACACACACACACACACACACACACACACAAAACATTGATACCCACCATGAAATGCAGTTTGTAATAGCCTTAGTCTTTATGTGGTTTGGGTCCACATTTCTGCAGCAGTCAGATTTTCCAGGTAAACATATATAAAACAAAAGAAAATGAATAAGTAAATCATTGTTGCCTAAAATACACATAAATACACATGAATCTGCCTAAAGCTAAAATATGTGGCAACAAAAGGCACAAAAACAGAGACAAATTATAAATGTTGCTCCTAAAAGCAGAAACACAGTAGTTGCAGTGCCAGAAATGCTGACCTACTCATTCAAACCATCATGTAGCAATGGGTGAGCCTGAATTAGCTTCTCCCAACTTGTAGGAATGCCACAAACTGCTGTTAACTTTAAAGTTCATTTAGATAAAAAAAATTTTCATTTTGAAAGATGGGAAATGCTAATCAGAACTGGAACAGCAGAGGAACTAGCAAACATTAAGTGGATAGGTATTTCCATTACAAATGAGCTTTAAATCTTAGTTTTTTACACTGAACATATAAAGTAAAGGGGCATTACACTTGTTAAGCTTTTGGTCTTGTTTATATACTGATTTTTTTCATCTTATGAATATTTTTATGTTGGAAAAACTACAAAGAAAATGTCTAGATCTATATATAAACATCAATATTCAATAAAGAGTAAAGATGACAAGAATGCATTATTTAAATTTAGCTTAAGCTGTTTCCATTTTAAGAAATATTTGTTTTTTCTGGTATTGGCCACACAGATTTGGATATTAGGAGTGGAAATGTTGACAATAATGTAAAAAGACAAGAACTTTATTGGTAAATTTCACTAAATTCATTTATTCCTCCTGGCTTGAATGAAAATGTAAATATTAAATGTATTTTAGAAGCACAACTGTTAATTTAGAACACTTCTTGTGTTTAACATGTATTGTACCATTATAGTTTTAATGGTATTTAACAGTTTAATTCTGTTAATTTTGATTCATTGAGTCATGGGAGCTGTTTTATAGACTTTCTGTTTGACATCATGATAGTATAAGTGTAATTAGTTTATAAATGAATTCTAGTAGTGTATTGATAAGTTCTGAAGAAGTCTTGTAGAATTGTAAAGGCCAAAGCGCTTAATCTTTCCTTTTAAAATTGTTCTGTTTTTACTTGTTTTCTTGTTTTTATTATTTGACAGCAAATGATTTCAAACAACATTTATTAAGCTCGCTAATTACAGTACAAATCCATCTGGATGCTACAGAGGTCATCCCTGCTCAGGGTCATACTTACCTAACATCATAAAAATACCCCTTATCAGAAATCATCCCCACATTCTGTTTCAAGCTCATTGAAACAAAAGAAATTCTAAGCCTCTTAAAAGAAATGGACAAAAAATCAGATGTTAGGTTAAGTAATCTGCAGCCTATGTTCCTTTTAATGGCAGTAATGCACATTGACAAACCACCAACTTGGATATTTAATCTCTCATTGAAATTGGGTGTTATCCCTAACCTATTGAAGCATGCAGTTGTAGTAGCTTCACTGAAAATGTATATCCCATTCTCACTGTAACACTACTGACTCATGTCCAATTGATGCCTAGGAAAAAAATATATATGGGGTTTGGTAACAAACTAATTTGTCCAGGGACATCTTCAGGTGGTGGGATTAGGTAGAAATAGTAATGGGTTTAAGAGGGTAGGGGAAGAAAGTTGGGGAAGGGATGAAAGGGTTAAATGGGAAAGTAGGATGATTAGGAGGAAATCAGGTAAGTATATGGAGGGGCTTAATGGGTTTTATGTGAGTGTAACTGGGTAAGGAATCACATTTTGGCATGAACTAGATATTTGATCAAATAAATAAATTCAGTTTGCTCTGTGACATTCTGGGTGACTTTTGAAAAGACTTTGGAACTTTGAGCATATCAGTTGATGTATTCGTTGTCATGACCAGAGCCTTCAAATCTGTATTCCACTGCTTTCACCTTAATAAACTAGATACATTTAACTTTGGGACTATACCTCTTGCCTGGTTTAAGAGTTACTCACAGAATCAAGCTTTTCAACTCAGTCTGGACTCTTTTATCTCTGACAGAGGAGCAATTAATTGTGGAGTAAGAGTCATTATTAGGCCGACTCCTTTTCCACTGTTTATTATACATGCAGACAACAGTACAGAAATACATACCGGATCGGTCGAGGCCCGGGTTAACAACGAACACCACCAGTACTGTTGGCCAACAGGGTGCTGGCAGAAATTGGGCTACTGCTGGCCAAAGGAGGAAAAGAGGGGGAAGGCATGCCCGAAGGCAGGTAAAGGCTAGGACTGTGATAGTGAGGGTCGGAACTTTGAATGTTGACAGTATGACTGGTATAGGGAGAGAGCGAGCTGATATGATGGACCGAAGGAAGCTTGGTATATTGGGTGTGCAAGAGACCAGAAGGAAGGGGAGCAAGGCTAGGTGTATCGGAGGTGGTTTCAAATTGTTTTATCATAGTATGGATGGGAGGAGAAATGGCGTAGGAGTTATTCTGAAGGAACAGTATGCGAAGAGTGTTTTGAGGTGAAAAGAGTGTCAGATAGAGTGATGTTTATGAAGCTGGAAATTGATGGTGTAATGATGAATGTTGTTAGTGCATATGCTCCACAAGTTGGGTGTGCGATGGATGAGAAAGAAAAATTTTGGAGTGAGTTGGATGAAGTGGTGATGACTGTACCCAAGGGTGAGAGACTGGTGATTGGAGCAGATTTCAATGGGCATGTTGTTGATTAGGAGGAAATTAGAGGGGATGAGGAAGTGATGGGTAGGTATGGTGTTAAGCAAAGGAATGCAGAAGGTCAAATGGTAGTGGATTTTGCGAAAAGAATGGACATGGCTGTGATGAATACATATTTTAACAAGAGGGAGGAGCATAGGGTGATATACAAGAGTGGAGGAAGATGCACACAGGTGGATTATATCTTATGTAGAAGGGCCAGTCTGAAGGAGATTGGAGACAGTAAAGTGGTGACAGGGGAAAGTGTAGTTAGGCAGCATAAGATGGTGGTTTGTAGGATGAAATTGGTGATGAAGAAGAGGAGGATGAGTGTGAGGGCAGCACCAAGGATCAAATGGTGGAAATTGAAAAAGGGTAATTGTGAGGTAATGTTCAGGGAAGAGTTAAGACAGGCACTGGGTGGCAGTGAAGAGTTACCAAATAGCTGGGTAACTACAGCAGAGCTAGTAAGAGAGATGGCTAGAAAGGTGCTTGGTGTGACATCTGGAAAGAGGAAGGAGGACAAGGAGACCTGGTGGTGGAATGAAGAAGTACAGGAGAGCATACAGAGAAAGAGGTTGGTGAAGAAGAAGTGGGACTGTCAAAGAGATGAAGAAAGTAGACAAGGGTATAAGGAGATGAGGTGCATGGCAAAGAGAGAGGTGTTGAAGGCTAAGGATAAGGCGTATGAAGAGTTGTATAAAAGGTTGGACACTAAGAAGGGAGAAAAGGACCTGTACTGATTGGCTAGACAGACGGACCGAGCTAGTAAAGATGTGCAGCAGGTAAGGGTGATAAAGGATAATGAGGGAAACGTACTCATAAGCGAGGAGAGTGTGTTGAGCAGATGGAAAGAGTACTTTGAGGGGGTTGATGAATGAAGAGAATGAGAGAGAGAGAGAAGGTTGGATGATGTGTGGAGAGTGAATCATGAAGTGTAGTGGATTAGCAAGGAGGAAGTAAGGATAGCTATGAAGAGGATGAAAATCGGAAAGGCTGTTGGTCCAGATGACATACCTGTGGAAGCATGGAGGTGTTTAGGTGAAATGGCAGTGGAGTTTTTAACTAGATTGCTTAATGAAATCTTGGAAAGTGAGAGGATGCCTGAGGAATGGAGAAAAAGTGTTTTGGTACCATTTTTTAAGAATAAGGGTGATGTGCAGAGCTGAAGTAACTACAGAGGGATTAAACTGATCAGTCACAGCATGAAGTTATGGGAAAGAGTAGTGGAAGCTAGGTTAAGAAGGGAGGTGATGATTAGTGATCAGCAGTATGGTGTCATGCCAGGAAAGAGCACGACAGATGCAATGTTTGCTCTGAGAGTGTTGATGGAAAAGTACAGAGAAGGTCAGAAGGAGTTGCATTGTGTCTTTGTGGATTTAGAGAAAGCATATGACAGGGTGCCTAGAGAGGAGTTGTGGTATTGTATGAGGAAGTCAGAAGTGTCAGAGAAGTATGTAAGAGTGGTACAGGATATGTACTAGGGTAGTGTGACAGTGGTGTGGTCTGCGATGGGAGTGATGGATGCGTTTAAGGTGGAGGTGACATTACATCAAGGATCGGCTCTGAGCCCTTTCTTATTTGCAATGGTGATGGACAGGTTGACAGACGAGATCAGACAGGAGTCCCCGTGGACTATGATGTTTGCAGATGACATTGTGATCTGTAGTGAGAGTAGGGAACAGGTGGAGAAGACCCTGGAGATGTGGAGATATGCTCTAGAGAGAAGAGGAATGAAGGTCAGCAGGACTAAGACAGACTATATGTGTGTGAATGAGAGGGAGGATAGAGGAATGGTAAGGATGCAGGGAGTAAAGGTGGTGAAGGTGGATGAGTTTAAGTACTTGGGATCAACAGTTCAGAGTAATGGTGAGTGTGGAAGAGAGGTGAAGAAGAGAGTACAGGCAGGATGGAGTGGGTGGACAACAGTGTCAGGAGTGATTTGTGACAGACGAGTACCAGTAAGAGTGAAAAGGAAGGTATACAAGAGGGTAGTGAGACCAGCTATGTTATATGGGTTGGAGACAGTCACATTGACAAAAAGGCAGGAGTCAGAGCTTGATGTGGTAGAGTTGAAGATATTAAGATTTTCACTTGGTGTGACGAGGGTGGACAGGATTAGGAATAAGTATATTAGAGGGTCAGCCCAGGTTGGAAGGTTTGGAGACAAAGCCAGAGAGGCAAGATTACTTTGGTTTGGACATGTGCTGAGGAGGGATGCAGAGCATATTGGGAAAAACATGCTAAGGATGAAGCTGCCAGGTAACAGGAAAAGAGGAAGGCCTAAGATAAGGTTTATGGATGTGGTGAGAGAGGATATGCAGGTGGTTGGTGTGACTTAGTCCAGGAAGAAATGGAGACAGTTGATCTGCTGTGGCGACCCCTAATGGGAGCAGCCGAAAGAAGAAGAAGAAGATTAATATCTCTTCTGGCAGTGCTCTAAGCTGAACATATACTGTTAATCAAGTTGGATAGGCAAGTAAAAGAACTATAAAGAAGGCATGACTGGATTTTATTCAACTATGTATGTGGCAAACAATAATAAAAAAATAGTGAACTCTTAGAAATCAGCTATGATGTTGTTTGCTCCATCTCAAAAACAATCAAATAATGCTGCCCTTCCTCTGGACACACAAACAATACTAAACTAATTCTCAAGGGTCTATTAGGCAACATGATTCCCATGGTAACTCAACAAATGCATCTTGACCTTTCCTTGCTTCCTTCCTTTTATTTAAACTGCATACTGATATAGTAGCACACAAAATCCTCTCACAAGTGTCACATGACATATCACAGGGCACATGCCTAGCCGTTGCATGTAATGTGCTCACCTCCACACTAAAATATGAACTCCCAGTTATGACACTCCTCTCAGCATGCAATGAACTCTTCTTACAGAAAACTATTGATAAAATATGCCACTGGGCTTACCAATGTGAGCTTGTGAATATTGTCCAAGGTGATACATTTCTGTAATCTGTTCTCTTCTCTAACACCAGCCAAACACAAAATTTTATCTTAAGCTACAGAATCCTTCATGAATGACTTTTTTTCCCTTTCATTTGTATATACTTCTGTTTCATGCCTCAGTAGCTATATAATCTGCAACCAAAGCATGTAGTATTAGCAAATGCCTCTTCTTTCACATTAGGGTAAGGACTTCAGCATTGTACTGTAAGAGAATCACAGTATGTTTCTAAGTTCACTAATTGAAATTAAGTGAATATCCCTTTCTTAAAATATATATATAAACTATTAACAAAAACATATACGTCTTTCTAAAGTGTTACTATTCAGCTTATCGTGGAGCTATCCATATTAATCAGTGTAAATGTATCTTGTCCTCATTTAATAGCCACTAAAACAATTCTAAAAGTCATAACTTCTAACACCTGCAAAACTTCAATGCTGAGTGACTCGTCTGCTCCATCTACAAGGTCTCTTCTGACTGATAAGATGCCCAAGGTTTCCATTAATTCCCAGCTATTGTTATATACTACAATGGGTCCAGCTCTCTTCCCTGTAGATAAATAGTGCTTACAACAAAATTGTGTAATAAACATACCATACATTTGTGAATTTTCCTTGTCTTAATACCCTAAAATAATTCAACAAAAATAGTCAGTTTTCTTGGCATCTATAACTTGACACAAAACATTCTATTCTTCCACATTTTTGACTTTCTTTTTCACCAGAGTAACCACACAATGTCTATGCACAGGTTTGTATGACTTATGGAGAACCTGTACAGCAAACATATTATATCATTTAGTCAGGTCTATGCTGCCTGGCTGAGCTGTGTTTTGAAGGTACAGAACTCTATCTAGATTTAAAAAATGTAAGACAACAACTAATTTTTTTGTTGAAGACCCACAGATGTTTTTGCACAAAATCTGAAACTGTAACCATAAATATTCAGTAAACATAGACTGCAAGCCTCTTCAGTATATAAAGTCTTGTTTTTTTAAACCAAATGTCTTTGTTGATAATAAATATGCAATATCACAAAGTCACATTTCATAATCCTGATAACATAATATTTTTGTTACCCTGTAATTTTGGCATATATGCAAAAGACAAATGCAAAGTCCCTAAGTAAAGTTAATGTAAAATTACTTAATTAAACTTCAGCACAGAGGCAAGTGGTAAGCAAAATATACCATACACAACAAAGTTTGTACATATACCTACCTCTGCTAAGTCCCCACTTTCAACTCCCCAATCAATAGCTGAACTAAAAATCTCTCAAGACAAAAAGTTAGCATTCCAGATGCCTGCACACTGATCAAAGCTTAAATTCTGCTCTCCCAGTGTGAAAAGGAAACAGATAGATAAGGACCAGTGACTCTGCCTGTTTTAGGAAAATTGTTAATTACTGGCTAGTAAGTACACTGCCTGGATGCCAGCAAAGAAGAACCTTAGAGAGCCTAAAAGAAAATCAATTAGAAAACATGAAGAGAAAACATTGACTGGGAAGAATCTTCCAGCTGTTCAGCAAAAGCAGTTCAATCTCATGATTTGCTGCAAGAGATGGCTTCTAGTACTTTAGAGGAAAAAATAGTCAAATTGCTCAGAGATAATTAAAATAAATGAAACTCTGAAGTAGTACATCAACTCAAATAATAAAAGGCTAGAGATATGGAAGAAGCTTTAAACAGCTATTTTGATGAACTAAAAACTGCAAAAATCAGAGGTTGAAAGAAAGAAAAGTTTGGCTGAGTATGAGACTGCTCAAGAAGAGCTATTTCAAAAAGATGGTAGAGTTAGATGACAGAGCACACAGAATAAAAAATCTGAAATGTTCTGCTCTACCAGAGAAACTGGAAGGAAGAGACTGTATTAATTTTATGAAAGCACAAATAAGTAACAGGATTAGTATTCTACAGTAGGATATGTTAATTGAAAGGACACATCATGTGTATGCTCCAAACCTGGCTATGAGAAAGCAGCCAAGAAATGTATCAGTAAAGATGCAATCATACTAGCAGAAAGAGTTCATCTTGACAAAATCATGGCAGAAGGGTTACATATTAAAAACTGTAGACATTAGAGTGTTTATAGAAAAATAATTAGTTGCTTTACACCTGGCAAGGGAGAATCAAATTTATCCTAGCAGTCAGGGAGTGATGAGAGGCAGGTGTGAGGATCAAACTGCTGTATACATCTGCCTTCAGAATATTTGTTTCTGGAGGATCAAAGTCATTTTGATGCAGAACAGGCTAAGGATGGCTAAGGATGGCATGAATCACAAAAGTTTGTCCAACAAAAAATGAGCCATGAAACAAAAGTGAACTCTGCTTCTTATTCCTCTGATAATAAAGCTCATAGAAAGATTTTTCCAGTGAAACTTTTCCCAGTGTTCCAAAGGAAAATGTTTGGAAAACAAAAAAAGCACAATAGTTATCTAGAAGAATGGGTGTTACCTTGGAATTGAACCAGCATCTGAGTTTTAGAGATGGAGATGAAAATGAAGAAGACCAGCCACACCAAAATTAGTGAATCACATTTGTGAAATAAGGTTTTACAAGAAAACGTGGCTGAAAAAGGTTGTATCTTTGTTGAATTTGTTAAACTTGTAGAGGGAATGACAGGCATCTGCCCTACTTCATGTCACTGATGGTTGGAAGGACAGTAAAAGAGGAAACAAAAGGGAGAAAAATGGAAAAATAAATATAAGTAAAACTATTTTTTTCTTAAATGTATTTGTATAACACGTTATGATATAAATTGCATATTATATAATAAAGAATTTTCACTGATTGATGTATGTGATAAATATACTGAAGTAAATGGGTACTTTTTTTCTTTTTTAGTTTTACAAAATATAGGTATTACAATGTAAAAAGAAAATTAAGGTTGGACAAAGAAACATTTAAGTCAATACATTGTAATCTTGGGCTGTTGGGTGGAGAATGGGGTATAAAACTGCACTGATAATAATATATGTAGAAATTAAAAGTTTTCTTTTACTTTTGAATAAGTGAATGTCCAGATTAATGCCTCGGGCTTATTCTAATGACATTTGTTTGAGAATCTAAGTGGGTTTTAAAAAATGAGAGACCACAAATTAATGAATATATTTCTTTAAGCAAATAAATGTTTAGTGCCAGCTGAGAAGTCTGCAGCTGATGGAAGTTCCACATTTTAATCTTATGTTTCAATGGAAACAAGCTGACTAAAGGAGAAGGCAATAAATTAAGAGGACTGGACACTGATTACTGAGAGAAATATAAAATTAAAAACTATACGGACAAGCAGCTCAGTAAAAATTAAAGTTTTAATTTATTGGAAGTGAATAAGAGATAGCAGCTTTTTCTGGTAATTAATACTTTACTGCATTTATTAGAACAATGTATAATTAAGATTTATTTAAAGATTCACAACAATGAGGCTGTATCAGGGAACCTAGAAGGGAAAATACAACAAAACAGGGTAGATTTCTGAAGACATTTATGAAAGTATTTTGTACGAAAGATGTGAATTAAGTAGTAGTAGTAACTCAAACAGAATTTACATATCTCTCAAGGTACAATAAATTGGCTAGGCTAAACAGAAATTATATTTCACTGGAATGTGCATTTAAATTGAAAGCTTTAACATATATTCAATAAATATTTCACATCACGCATTAATAAGAACTAGGACAAAGATGGAGGATAATAAAGTACAAAGTGAGACACTGGTGCTTCTCCACCTACCTGTTAAAAAGAGAGAAATTTAAGGAATCGGCATTACAAATTACTCCAGAGTTATTAAGGAAGACAGAAGTTTCTTCAGAAGTTATAGCTGATGAGTAGGATAACATGAAATTGGAATTTAAAAAAGAGTGAAGAAATAAAAGGAAAAGAGATATGGTTAAGAAGTAACAAGAATTATTCAGAGGGACTGGCAAATGTTAAAGTACTGCAGAATAAAGGGGATCTCAGAACAAGAATAGGTGCAATTGCAGAGTGCTAAAGAAAAAACAAGGGTGTATCTGGATAATATGCATGAATTTAGAAAGACTGCTGCTAAGCAATTGCTTTTTGATAATAACTCCAGAACATAAATACGGTTAGCAAATTTAAGCAGCAGAAAGTAGAAAGGGTTGTTGTCAAACTTAGGGAACCTAATAACCAGAGATCCTGTAGACATATTAGAGATATTTCGGAAATTGTATAAAAAATTGTATAGTGCAGAGGAATGTAGAAATCAAGAAAAAGCACAAGTGGAATTATTTATGGAAGACTTAGCTATGCCAATGTTAGAGGTAAATGAGGCTCAACAATTAACAGATAAGATAGGAGAATATGAAATAAAAACAGTGATGTATAATAAATCTGCAGGAATGGATGCTTTTCTTGTCAAAGTTTGGAAGCTAGGAGAGAAGAAAGTGATAAAGATGGGAAGATTTTGTTTAATACTATTTTAAAAGGATGGGAAGTGCCAACATCCTGGTAGAAAGTTGTGGCGGCTGTAATATCTAGAGATGGTAAACACCCATCAGACCTAGCTTCACATAGGTCCATTTTAATTTTAAATCATGATTACAAAGTGCTTCTGTCCATAATATCTAAAAGAATGGTAAATTTGTTGTAAAAATTAATAGATATGGATCAATGTGGTTTTTTGGAAGGGAGGCAAACATTTGACATCATTAATATAACAATAATGATCCAGAGGGGAAAAAGAGTATGAAAAAATACTGCTGTTGTTGTTGGGACATAATGCAGAGAAAGAATTTGATAGAGTAAGCTGGCATTTTATGAGTAGGGCAAAGGAAGCATTTGCATTCCTTGATACAATAATAAGGTTAATTAGAAGGATATTTGAGGGATCAGAAGCAAAAATTTAAGTGGGATGGTTCCTCTCTGATAAGTTGTGTCTGTACAGAGGAACCAGGTGTCCTTCTTTCCCCATTGTTATTTGCATTATATTTAGAGCCATTGGCAGTGAGAATTTTTTGATGAGTGGATGGGAAATAGAAAATTCACCCCAGGGATCACTCCAGTGGCTTTACTCGACAGAGACACTGGGAACTAAGGTTGGGTGGCATGATGCTATGGGCTAGGCTTGCAAAAGCACCAGAGATATTAGCCTAGTACACACCTATGAACCTATGAACTTATGAACGAGGGACTCAGAAATTCAAAGATATAATTGGTATGGTAATCAAGAAGGGTTGGCTTTATTTGCAGGTGATGTCATTTTGTACCTGATGAGGGTGGAAAAAGACAACTCAGTGTTGTGGAACATTCTAAGACAGTTTCAAGTTTTCTGGGATATAGAACTGATAAAGACAGAACAAAGACTATAGCTGTAAATTATGTCCCCACACATGAATTGGTTCAGTAACACCCACATTTATGGGACATGATAAAATTAAGTATTTAGAAGTGCGGGTTATAAAGGATTCTGTTATTGCAACTAAGGATATGTGGGAACAGACTAAACAAAAGATAATACAAAAACTGAGAAACTGGAAGCTCTTGTTTATGGATATAAGACAGCAAGATACAAGCAGTGGAAATATTTCTAGTCCCTTTAGTTTTACATATAGGTCAGGCATATTTGTAACAACCAGAGAAGCTGTGGACAGTAATTTATAAAGAGTTGAAGGATTTTGCCTGGGAAGGGAAGATGGCAAGAATCAAAAAGGAATAAGTTCAGACTTTCAATAGAAACAGGTGGTTTAAGATTACCTGCTTTGAAGGGATATTTTAGAGGTATGCCGTTAAGGCTGATATACACAAGCAGAAAGCTACAATTCAAAGTGGAAAGGGATGATGATGACACAGAGGGGAAATTAAAAAAATAAGGACAGAGTAGAATTTTGGACACGGATCCTTAAGTAGAATAATGTCAGCTATATAGAATATTGTATTCATACAGTAGCAGAAAGTATTCCAAGAACTAAGCCAACTTGAGAATGGAGAAAGGAGATTCTGCCAATAGGACGACTGCAATTAGGACAACAGAGAATAGGCAAGCGAAGGCTGGAATTTACTGGGGAAAACTGGCAAATGAACCAAGGTATTGGGAGCAAATAGCTAGAAATGGAAAGGTAATAGAATGGGAAGAGGCTAAGAAGATATTTGAACTGTAGGCTAGAGACTGCTTTCCCTATCAGGAGTTGATATCGGAGTATCAGCAAAGAGAAAGGCATAGATGAATCTGAAGTGAAAGATCTACTCCGATAGAGTTTTTAGCTGAATATTCTGTAGCACTGAATCGAGAGAGTTGGTGACAGTTAACACAATACCCCAACCCCATGTAGAAAAATGGAAAAAAGGGGGCTGATGATGATGATAGAACAGAAGCTGCTGTTAAAAAGGGGACATAAAATATTGCACGATAACTATAGCAATCAATCAGAGGCAGTTAGAAAACATTAAGACGGGAAACGGGATAAGCAATTTACAAGAAAACAATGTGAAAACATATGTATGGCTCCCAAAAATGCAACAAAATCTAAAAGATTTCAGATTTTTTCTTGGAAGTATTTGCAGAGGTGGTTTATATCCCAAGCAGACTCAAAGACTTTTTCCTCAAGTATTTGGCAAATGTTGAGGTGTAATTGGGAAGAAAGAGATAACTAGGAACATATGTTTTCAGAGTGTAATTAGTTGGCAGAATTAAAAAATTCCCTACAAAGTACTACTCTGTCAGAACTATTAGGTGAGTAAATAGGTGTAACTAAGGAAATTATTTTTTTGAGCTGCGATACAGGATCTGAATTGCCTAGACATAATAAGGCCTTGCTAAGTTTAATTCTGGTAGCTGCCAAAAAAAAAAGGTATTACTAAAAATGAAAATCAAAGTTTAAACGGATTGTACCTGACGTAGTAAATATTGTAACAGAGATAAAAGAACTGTAAATGGAGTGCTCAGAATAGGGTAGGAGCAAACTACATATAAAAATGGAAATTGTGGGAACAGTACATGCAGTATAATGTTTTGAAGGAGTGAAGTTTAAGGGAAGGCAAGATTTGATCAATTTATGTAATGTTAGATTTATAATTGTATAAAAGCATGTATGTGATGTATAATGTTTGCAACTGTGAACATGTTAACGTGGTTTGTTTTCTTTTATATAAATGTATGTTTGCCTGTATCTTAAGTAATAACTCAACAAAGGTGTTAAAAAAAAAAAGATACGTGTGAGGAGGCTGTCACAGTGGTGTAGCAGTTAGCCTTGCTGCTTTGCAATGCTTGGTTCTCTAGCTCTGTTTTTGGCTGGGATGCCTTCTATGGGGAGTCTACATATCTTACTTATGTCAGCATCAATATTTGCTGGATGTTACAGCAAGAAATTATAAAATAAAAAAAAAATAAAAAATATATATATATATATATATATATATATATATATATATATATGGTTTGTTTTTCCCTAAGCCCATGGCTCATTCTCTAGTTTCACAACATTTTCTTTCCAGGACATGAGCCTACATAAGGCTGCCACATGTACACAGTCACCTGCCAGGTGTGACCAAATCAAAACCCTGCTGTTTGCTGCTTAGAGGTATAGCCCAAGCATCTGCCACATTGGCACTGTTTCCACCTCCTCAAAAACCACAGAGGGCATGTCACAAGGCAAAGTTGCCTTATTTGTAATGGAAGAGTTTTAAAAATCAGCCCAGCTAAGTAACCCAATTTTTAAACAGAAATTGGGACTTTGCACTTGTGCAGTATACTGCTGCATGAATTCCACATTCCAAGCTGGCCCTGAGAGTGGAAAATATAATTACTTTAAGAAAAAAAAAATAAAAAATATTTCTTTTGAAAGAGCTGCAATCTAGCAGACAAATAGTATCCCCAGTATCAGATAGCAGTAACGGAGCTGATGGTCCCTGTGTTTGACCTCTCAACTGCTATCCAAAATGAATACAATGTGCTGTCAGCCTTGATGTCAGATGTCTCTACTCCGGTGTTTGAGCAGTTTACAGATTACTACATTTTCAGAAGGCCCAGGAAATATAGAAAACATATGTCCAAAAAGAAATAAAAGAAATTCCTGGAACTATGTACCTTCTGGATATCTGGCTGTAATCACATTCAGCGTGTCACAGACACAAACTGTATCAAGGTGTGGTATTAGAGACTGTATACCTTGTTCAGGAGAACCCCCTCTGCTACCAGGCTTCTGGATTACCAGAGCTCATCACTATAACTAAGAAGTGACTGGATCATGTAGGTATGCTTTGGGAATTAGTCATAAAGGGAAAGCACTGCTGCCTCATCATAACTTCCGGGAGGTTTGATGTGACACCATCAAGGGAATTAATTGTCAGCTTGAGGAAGGGATATTGCACCCTTTCTTACATCCACTCCTTTGTGCACCATTGGAAGATATAGCCTGTATCTTCACAGCTGTGCATACAGTGAAGTAGAAGGAGGAGGTACCCTTATGGCCTTGCACTGTCTGAGCTGTATCAGTATCATCAGGCTCTTACTAAAGGTACCAGCATTACTGGCATCAACTACACTGTCAACTCATATTACTTTTATGGTGACAGGTGTAGTAAGACATAACCCAGACTACTGCACTCTCCACCAAATAATTTGACAATGATGGAAAAGGCAGCCGTAGACCACTGTATGGATGAATTGCTACTTCACAGGTTCACAGTGGTATAAAGCTCATCAACATGTAATCCTGCTTAAATACATTATTCAACATCCCCACTTTGGTCAAGGCATTCTTCACATAGTACATCATATAACAACTGCTGCTTCCTAGGTATGAGGACAGTGAACAGAGTGACTGTTGACATTGTTTCCAAACTGACCATGCATCTGTGTATGGTATATGTCTGCTGACAGATCACTAATAGGTGGGCAACATTCCATACATCATCCATCACGTTCTTAACCCCTAGTACTTTATTTGCTTATGTTGACAACAAGAGAAGGCTGTTTGTGTTATCTTTGCTATGTGTTGCAACATGAAGGATCCATTTTTAATGGCAATCTTCCAGATTCACATGGCTGAGGGAAGTGAATGTTACTTTCTTTATACCCATCTCCTTCCAGCATATTCCTGATGACATGGTATAGGAGGCACCCTGAGGGATGTAATAGAATGCCTCTGTACTGGTGATCAATGAGCAACACAGTTAGGACAGCAGGACTCTCCTTACTGTTTGCTGATGATTTCTTAAGGCAACACATACATTTAGCAATCTGCACTTCTGTAATATTCAGGGCATAGTGTTGGGCACTCAGCTTTTCTCCAGCTCATCCCCATCTGCTTATGGAAAGATAATTACCAATTCCTTACAGCACCAGTAATAGCACCCACTGACCTCCTTTTCTGTGTAGCATTGATAGCTTCCTATAATTATTCTGGAGTCTGGACACCTGTCCAATGTTCCCAGGTGACAGAAGGTGGTGTTACTCTTCATTGATGGATTTTTTTTCTCAGGACCACCCTTTCTTTTTACCCAAACTTACAGGACCACACTTCCTGCTCCTTCTTCTTCACAAACTCATTTTTCCATCTTCACTCCTCTGCTGTAAAGACTTGCGATCAATATTTTTATGTCTCACAGTTGTTCGTTCCATTATTATGTGCACCTCAAAATGGCACCTTGCATTCTTGTCTTAGCACACAGGATCTGTGTTATTCACCGAGTTTTATGAACTGAAACTGGACTGTTTTAGTCTCCTGCTTTTGTGCTGGTAAGTATTGTGAGTAGGGAGTAGTGTTCGAGTGTTTTGTGTTTCCATCTTCTGTAAGGAAAATGTTTCAAAAAAGCTACAGTCATGGAATGCAAGAAGGGAACAGATTAGTCTACAGATCCTCCTAGCACACCTTGCCCCAACAAGCTGTGATTGCCTTCCCCTTTTTTTGCCTGTCTCTCCCTCGCAATCCTTTTGAATGGTAGAGGTTCCTTCTTCCAAGGGGATTTGGCCTCTGACCTCAGACATTTGGGTGCTGGACACTCTAAAATATGCAACATACAAAGAAAAAATTGCAGGATTCTAAGGAACTGCCTACATTCAGGGACATACCTCCCATCCCCGGAGAACAGATAGATCAAGCCCAGCCCATTCTGCCACAGTTAAGTCAGTAAAGGCTATAGATGAGGTACTCCAGGGATAAAGAGGTTAAGGATGCTGCTCAAGGTTGTCCTTAGTCCCCAAAAATGAAAACTCTTGGAAACACATCTCTGATCTGTCAAGCCTAAACAACATTGTCAGGGTGGAAAAAGTTCATGATGCAGACTCTGCAGTTCCTTTTGGCTCTGCTGTCAAGTATATGCCTTCCTTATTGTACTGAATAAAGGGCAATGTTTAGTTCCATATCCTTATCCCCGAGAAGCAAAAAGGTGTCTGAGGTTCTTAGGAGGAGACTTCCACTTTCATTTCACATCTCTAGTCTTTGACCTCCCTGCAGTTCCCACACTCTTCACAAAGTGCACAGCCACAGTGTTTGTACACCTACAGCTAAAGAGAATTCACATTTATCTCACCTGAATTATTGTTAAGTGCAGGCTGTCAGCCAGGAGGAAGTCCTGAAGGCTCTGAACTATACTACCTAGTGGACTGAGCACATGACTATCTCCCTATGAGCCCACTGAATTCAAGCCTCTGATGGTCGAGCTCCAAGACACTCATAGTGTACATTTTGGACACTAGAAGCAGCAAGATATCCCTCCTCTCAGAAACAAAAGCTTTAGTAAGTCAATTGCTTTCATCCTATTGCTGACAAGTCTTCTGTAATGTCCCACTCCTTCCAGAAAGTTCTGAGATGCAAGTCAGCATTGATCCTAATGGTTCCACATGCATGGCTGCACATGAGAAAAATCCTTGGGGACCTGAATCTCTGGGACCAGCAGTCCTAATCCTTAGAAAAAGTGATCCTAGTGATCTCTTATTTTTATTTTTGTTTATTTACTATTTGGTAACCAGCTAGGATAGCAGGTCTAATGACCCGTTTCAACCATGCCCTGGGTAAACTGTGACCACTGGCAAAATGTTGTCACTGCACACTGGAAACTGGGAAAATCAAACCTTGCACCTTTTGAGTAAGTGATAAGTATACATCCAAAATGCTACCGCAGTGAAATGCCAAAAAGGACTTCCTGCAGTGGGTCGAACAGTTCGTGGCCAACTCACATCTCTTTTTGCCATCCAAGAACCTAAGAAACTGACCACAAGTGCTTCAGGCCTGGCCTAAGGAGCATGCTTAGGGCATTTGAAAGTCAAAGAATACTGGTGAGAGGACTTGAAGAGAAGTCATATAAATATACATTAAAAAAATGACAGTAATGTATGCTCTTAAGTCCTTCAGCCATCAGTGCTCAGGATGAAACAGACAATATCACTGCAATATGTTACATAAAAATGGAGCATTCAGTCTTACTCACTAGGTAGTGAGAGTCTAGAAGCATGGACATTCACTTTTAGCAGGATAATTTCCCAATAAACAAAACCACCCAAGTAGAAAACTTGACAGCTTTACATGAATTAATATTGACAATGGAAGTACTCCTTTGAACAGTAAAGTGATGAGGAACACCAAAGGTGGACATATTTGCAGCATAGGAGACTCACCAGTGCCCCCCCCCCCCAATTTTGCACTATAAACTCTTACAAAAAAACAGGGCAAGTAATGTTCTCTAAAAGGTAGGGCCAGCATCCTCTTTACAGATCTCTATTCTCTTCTTTCACAAAGGTCCTAACAAAATTAAAAATGAATAGGGTACAACTAATTCACATAGCATCATTGCAGGCAAGGCAACTATGGTTCTCCCAATATCTCTACTTGGTCCAAGAGGAACCATGTGCCCTGCCTTCAAGTGTAAAACTGTGGACCCAACAAGACGGACACTCATTCAGCCCATTTTCAAAGCCCTCAAGCTCAGTGCTTGAAGTATTTCAGGTTAGTGCCCAAGAAACACCTGCTTTAACAGCTGGCTGTAGGCATCATGCAAGAGGCTAGGAAGTTTCTATTTGGGAACACGGAAAGACTATTAGCTTGATGTGACAGCGAGCAGAGTGTCCCACCCTCATTAAGCATTACCTGTGAGACTTCTTTAAGGGGTTAGCATAATATTCAACAGTCTCAACCAGTTTGTTCCTTTACCCTCCATTTTATCACATTTTAGAGTTACATTGCTCATCAAAGTAGCACTGCACTTAGACCTCTTTAGAGGACTATCAATTTTGGGCTTTAATTTTGTGATATAAAGGTTGACCTTACCACCTTTGGACCATCTAATTCTGCCAATGCAAATTTCCTCTCCTGAAAATCTTTTTTCATGGTATCTACCATCCCAGCTAGAAGGATTTCAGGACTTAAGACCCTAACGTGCCGGGAGCCATACACAGCTTTTTCACAAGAATAGTATTTCTCTCAGGATCAACCCTTCTTTTATGCCCAAAGTGATTTCCAAGTTAACTCTGAAACAGCCCACCCAGCTCTTTGTATTTTAGTTAAGCCTAAATCCTTAGAACAAAGGGAAAGTCTAAATACCTTAGAACTGTACAAACTTCAATGATATTGTACCAAATGAACCAAAGAATTTAGGCAAGCAAATCACCTCATTGGTATCTTCATGCCAAAACAATTTAGGACATTTAGGCCATTTAGACCAAGGCCCAAATAAATTCTTTCCAAATAGTTGACTAACTGTATTTCTTTCCATTATAACTACTATGAAAATTATCTGAATGGTAAGGTCAGAGCATACTCTGCTATAGTGACCATTACCAAAGCGGCCTTTGGCAAGAATGTTTCAGCACAAAGAATTTTTGAAGCAACCACCTGGACATCCATCCATGCCTTCTCCAAATACTACAAATTGGAGTCTTCCCTACCATTGGTCAAGTTTTAATGGAATGAAGACTAAAGATATCAACTACACTTTTCCATTTTTATGCAAGCAATAATGCCCAAAAGGGTGTGTGTTACTGTGTAAATAATGCCCACCCAGGAGTGTTATGAGCCCCAACACCACAGCCGGAGTGCCTCCACAACCCTGGAAGGGTATTTACACAGTAACACACACTTGGAAGGACTTATTACACTTACAGAATGGGCTGTCTATAAAATTGTTTTGTTTTACTTACTTTTTTTGCTACTACATATATTTTTTGATATATTTTTGATGTAAAATAGTTTCTGAGGTTAAACTTGCAGTAGTATATGTAAATGGTGTTGGAGGAAGTATTTTACATCCAAAATATAACATTTTCAAAACATATCCAGATATTTGCTTCACTGTTTTGCTCCATGACTCCTAAAATGTGTGGTTTGTTGTCAGTCATTCGGGATAGAAGTCACTAAATAATGACATACATTTGAGTTTCAGACTTTATTTCCTTTGAAAAAATCATGTTAATACAAATCCTGTTGATTAAGCAACTTTGTAATTTTATAAGGGCAATGTTTAAAATCTGTTCCTATTTTTGAGCCTTTGTCCCCCCTTATTTTAGAATGTATCCAGATTTCTTGAACTAAGAGGTCAAGAGGTATGCAAACCTCTTTACTGTTGCTGCCAGTGATCAATCGATCATCCTGTCTCTCTCTCTCTCTCTCTCTCTCTCTCTCTCACACTCGCATATGCACACAGACACACACGCACCACACACACAAAAACACAGAAACTCACTTATGCTTCAGAAAATGCATTCTTACACAAATCCTGTTATTTAAGCAACTCTTTAATATTATAAGAGCAATGTTTAAAATATATTCCACTTTTGAGCCTTTGTTCCAACTTTATTTTAAATTATATCCAAATATCTTGAGCTAAGAAGTTGACAGGTGTGCAAACCTCTTTACTGCTGCTGCCACCGTTCAATTGCTCTCATTCTTCACATACATACACACACACACACACACACACACACACACACACACACACACACACACACACACACACACACACACACACACATTCTGCTTTCTTGCATGAAAGCACTCATACACTCACACACGCAGACAGAAATACAAACACAGACACACACATACACCCACAGACACACAATTCTTTCTTTTTTATGTTTCTTTTACTTTTACACTCACTAAACATCAAAAGTGCTGCTTATCGAGTGTAAAATAATGGCTCAATCAATCTCACTCTCATTTTGATGCACACACTCACTCAGGCACACAGATATAAACACACACACACTTTTCTATTTTTCTTAATTTTGTTTTTATTTTATTTTAGACTCACTAAACAGCAAAAGCTCAACATAAAATAATAGTGACTGTTAGCTTTTTTTCAGCCCGAGCTCCACGGCAACAATATGCTGAAGTGATGTGGCAGACTCATTTTTCAGCAGTAAATTAACCTGTAAATTAGCACCCTGCTAGAGAACCTTCATTCTTCAATCAGCATGGTGATCTATAGGTCATCCATTCTTTAAAGCTTGTTAATCACTGTTTTCCTCACAGAATCACTACCAGTATGTTCATAGGTTCATAGATTAGTACTAGGCTAACTGGCCTTGTGAGCCATTTTAAGCCTAGCCAATTACCCCATGTGAGAATCAAACCCTGCACCTTGTGTGTGTAACATAAACACCTTAACCATTTTGCCAACCTCCCAAGCCTTTTGCCAGCTTAATTCAAAGTTTATTTTTTTTTTTTGGGGGGGGGGGACTTTTCATATTTTCTATGATTAGGTGACTGTGGAGTTGATATACGTAAGGGGAGGAGGGGATATTGGAACAGTGAAGTAGAACTTAACCCTCACAAAATATTTTTTCATTGGGTTGAAGCTTTAATTGGTTTGTTTGATCCAGTTGAAGCTTGTCCCCTTTAAAACTTGACAATAAATACTGGAACACAAACTGGAAGATGAGCCCAGGGGCAGAACATGCTTACTTCTTGGCATTCTCTCATATTATAGATTAGTACTGCATCAATGAACTTTGCAATAAATGTAATACATTTGTATGGAGAGGTTTGAGTACAGAGATCACTATTACATTATCACTTTTTACTCCCCTGAGGTAGAGTGGACCCTGTGCATCATCTGAACCTTAGACAGACATAGGGTAGGAAGGGGTTTAGAAACCGCTTGTGTACAAATAGACCAGTTTGGGAAAGGGTACCTAGGTGGATCCTCCGTTTGAAAGTACCATTTGGGGTGCATGGTAATGCTAGCCTTTATGTGATGCTTTTGGGATATCTTACCTTGGTTGTTAGGGAGGAACTCCCTAAGGGTGATAATCATTATTGTTTCTTTCTCCTCCCTCAGTGCAGCTAGGACAAAACAATATCATGCTCCTTTTTGCAGCTATATTTTGTCTGATGTCCTGGGCAGGGGGGTAACAACATGGGGATGAGGGGACCTCAGTCCTGTTTTGGAATTCTGGTCAATGCAGATATCTACTCATGTCAGAAATTCCATACTATATCTATTTCATAGTCCCAATATCAGAGCTTGGGACTCTGATCCATTTTTATTTTAAGATACAGGCAAAACATGCAAAATAAGACAATAGATAATTGAATATTGCCAAAAAATATGGGGGGGTCTAAATTTGCCACTGCATTTGCTAGAAGTTAAAATGAAAGTTAAAGGGTTGCAGATTGCTGCCATGGAGAAAGAACAGGTAGAATGTCTCTTCTTCTAAGCAAGAAGTATCACCTCTCTGAAGCTCATAGCAAGGGGACTAATTGAGACTGGCAGATAAATGTCACTTATGGCTATTCAAGACTTAAATACAATACTTAGGGATCTCATGAAAATCAGTATTATAATGAATACCAAGCATCAGAAGGCATTAAGTAATTCATTAACTCTAGATCTTGGGGATATTAAAAACTTTAATCTGTCTCTTAACATGCATTAAGTGAAAGTTTATGATAAATTGAAATCATGATGCCATATCTCTCTAGCAGACATTCATGACATTTCCTGAAGCGAGTGACTCTTTTCATCTGAAAAAAATTCATACCTGGATAATGTAACTCCAGACATTTATAGGTTTAACATATAATGGTTTTCCCTACTGTTAGAGTTATACAAAGATCCTAAGGTTAAGGAGCATTTTTCTGCATCATTCATGCTTGCCAATGTAACCTGGAAAAGATAAATTACTTCCTGGCAATGACAGACCCAGCTTTCTCTTGCAGCTTTAGAAATGAAAATGCATGCCATGTCAAGATTTTCACACATAGTGTACTTCATATATCCCTCATATCACTACTTCTATGATCTAATTATATTGTGACTAATACTCATTGCATGACAGAGGATAATATTTTTGCAAATACCTTCCAAATGATTTTCAGAAAGCATTTAATATTGTAGCATGGATAATATTATGGCAAGCCATGAAAAAAAATAGGTTTGCCTAGAAGTTTTATAAACATATATAAATTTATATACTAAACACCTACCAACAGAGTAGTCACAAATAATGTATTTTCTTCCAACTTCACTATAACTAAAACAGTGTGTCCAGGATGTCCTTTATCACCACTTCTGTTCATAATACTTATTAAATCTTTATCCTTTTATCTAAGAAACAGTTTGTCCGATATACCTGTTCTAAATGATGGCTCCTTGACATTATGTTGATTTCTAAATGATGATATTATGCATATACATATAAGCATGTGCAATTAGCTCTGCAAGCTATACACCATTTTTTTCTATATCCAAACTGCTCTTAAATACAAATAAGTCCAGTAGTTTTCCTGTTGTTGAAACTTTCCCCACCTCACTTTCTATGAAGGATTCTGTTCTGGAAGTTGTTTTCAGAATGCCATATTTGGGAATTAAGATTACTGACCATAAACAAAATTTTGGAATTCAATGCCACCCCCATTTTGAATGGATTTAAAAACAAATTTTGGAAATGGAAGGAAAGTACAGTTGTGTAAGTAAACTTAACATAACAGTAGATATTCAAATGATCACTACTGTAGCACCCTTAGCTATGTGGATTATATATTGCATAGGATATAACAGCTGGACAGCTACCACAGCTTAACAGCACCTTCCATGCATCCAGACACTGAACGCTTGAGCAGAGCTGTAGAAAATCAATAGTTTGGGCACCAAACCTTTCAGAGCTTTCTTGCCAACTAAGAGGAGGAGACTACAGCCCTGAAAGAGGTTAGTGCTAGGTAAATAAAAATCAAAGTCCTCACTCTAGAATCAAAAATTATATAAAAATAAGGGAGTGGAGGGAAGGAGCTACTACCACAGCAGTGATCATTCAAACATCTATTGTTATAGTAAGTTTACTTACACAACTGTACTATGTTCATCATTTGGTCACTGCTGCAACAACCTTAGCTATATGGGTAGATTACCATAGCTTAGAAAGATTGGGAGGAGAAAGGATGATGGTCCAGGAGCCCCTGGTGAATGGTCTTAGCAAAGCCTGTTCCAGACCTGATATCAGGTTCTACTGAGTTTGGATTGGAATGTTCCAGAAAAGTTCTAGTTTGTAGTGCTTGTAAAGGTATAAACAGAGAACTAAGTCGCTGTTTCTTGAATTTGTCTATAATCCATCCCTTTCCAAAAAGCCAGTGTTTAATTCAAGGCCCTGGCAGAGTGTGCCTTGACCCTGCCTGGAACTGACTTATTGTGGTGGGTGTAACAAAAGAAAAGAGCATGTGACAACCATGTAGAGACAATCTGCTTTGATATAGGTTGTCCTTTTTTCTTACATTACCTTCATAAGAAATAAACAACTGATCGGAGTTTCTGAAGGTTTTAGTTCTGTCAGGATAATATCCAGAGTATAAATCTTTTCTCCCTCATTTCAGGTGCTGGAAAGAAGACAAGAAGATGGACAGCTTGGCTCAAAGTAAACTTGGATACCACTTTAGACATAAAAGGATTAGTTCTCAGTGAAACCCTATCTTTGAAAAAAATGAGTTAAGGTGACCCACTATGAGAGCCTGCAATTCAGAGACTCTTCCTACAGAAATCAAAGCAATCAGCAAAACTGTTTTCCATGATGGGCTGGTTTAAATGGCGCAAATGTTAATTTTTCCAAAACAAAATTGAGATTCTAGGGAGGAACCAACTGCTTTCTAGGAGGCCATGTATGTAGTACCCCTTTCAAAAAACATTTTATCATAGGACTCCATTAAAAGGGGAGGATCCATGAGCAGACATACTGAAATGACCAGCAAATTAACCTTCATAGAGAAGTAAAAAATGTCAGAGGATAACTCACAAAAATATTGTACAACCAGAGAAATACTGGTATTAAGAAAGGTCTTGGTTATTGTCTTTGTACCACTAGAAAATCTTTCCCATTAAGTATTATATGATTTCCTAGCACACATTTCTTTGCCTCTATTAATACCTGCTGCACACCATCAGAAAATAACAGACTAAATGGTAGTAAACTCAATAACCCAGGCAGTTATTTGAAGTTTTTCAAGTTGGGGTGTATTAAGCAGCCCCTGTCTTGTGTGAATAGTTAATTCCTTTTGGCCATTGCAAAAAGAAGGGAGAACGACCATTGTCTGGGCCAGAAATGAGTCACTACAGTGATCTTTGGGGGTCCTTCTGAATCTTATGAATGACCCTGGTTATCAGTGCAAAGGGTGAAAAAGTATACTGGAACATTCCTATCCAAGGAAATTAAAATACATCTGCTTCCCTGGGTTCTTTTCAAGGTGTCCTGCTGTAGAAGTTTGCTAGTTGTTTATTATGAATAGAGTCGAACAGATATATCTGATTTGTTCCCCACAGCTAGATAAATTACTGGAAGACCCCCTGATTCAGTTTTCATTCATGAGAGTTTGTCCTGGTTCTACTGAGCTTGCTTTCCACAAAATGTTGCTCTGATGGGGTGTAAGATGCCTGTATAGTGAAAGTGAGCTGAATTGCTATATCCCAGCCTATCATGGCTAGTCTATATAGTGGGTAAGCTCTGTCCTGCCCTATTTATTTATGTACAACATCATTATATATTATTTTAATTTATTTTATTTTACATTTGTTGACCGGGATAGTCCGACTGGATGCATGTCCATTTTCAGCGGAGGCCCAGGGAGAAACGCTCCAAGGGTAAACAGATACAGCATTACATAATACCAGCATTACATATTACAAACAGACTATTTACAGAAATTACATAAGTAAGTAAGTTAAACAAGTTCCACAGGTTAGAGTTAATCCTGAGCATAAATCAGGATTAAATTAAATTACACAGTAAACAGGTTAACAGATTTTTACACATTCTAGAGAGAGTTAGCCAGGCTTGATACATTGACATAGCCAGTTAAGTGCCAAATGTTGTTTGAGTCTAGTTTTAAATTGACCTAAGGTAGAAAGTAAGGTAATATCAGCTGGAAGAGAGTTCCAGGGTCTACTTACAGAGTTTGCAAAGAGAGAGTCACCAGCTGTGTTATTAATTTTGCTAGTCTGAATTAGTAGTTTGTTAGAGGATCGAAGCGGTCTAGGATTGTTATAGGGGGTGATAATATTTTTAAGTGCAGGAGTATTGTCCGGATTATAGAGGATTTTATAGGTCATAATCAGTTGGTTATACTGGATTAGGCTGGGTAGTTCAAGCCACCCAAGCTGATTTAGATTGATGCAATGATGTGTCCTAAAAGGCAGCCCAGTGGCAAACCTGGCAATGTGGTTGTAGCAAATTGAGAGTTTGTTAAGGACAGTCTTGTTTAAATTCGAGAGTAGAGGGGATGCATACAGAAGGGTTGAAAGAAGGTGAGAGCGAGCTATGGCAATTTTAGCTGGAGGGGTTAGGAAGGCTTTTATTCTGTAAAGTGACCCTAGTTTTTTATTGATGGTTTTGATAGTTTGGTTAACATGTAAGTCGAATTTTAGATTATTATCTATGATGACACCTAATAGTTTTGTAGAGGGGTCAGGGGAGATTATTGTGCCATCATTTGAATTTATGGTAAAGGTGAAAGCGGTAGACCTACGTGTTGGAGAAAATAACAGCATTTTAGTTTTTTTGGGGATTTAGGATCAGACGACGTTCAGAAAGCCAGTTTTCTATTGTATTAAAGGTGGTCTGGGTAGCTGACCATAACTCTATTGGAGATGTGGCCGAGCAAATCAGAGTAAAGTCATCAGCATATTGGATACAGCTGACTTTTGGGATGACAGTATAAAGGTCGTTAATGAAGATGGAGAACAGCAAGGGCCCTAGTATAGAGCCTTGTGGTACTCCAAGGGTGTTAGGTAGAAGATTGGAGAGTTTGCTCTGCCAGAGGACAGCCTGCTGTCGACCATTCAGGTAGGATTGAAACCACTGAAGGTCTCTAGTTTCTAGACAGAATGTTTGCAGGGTCTGGTTTAAAAGTTGGTGATCAACCATATCGAATGCCTTGGAAAGATCCAAGAAGAGGGCTGAGGATATATAATTATTGTTGCGATTATGGTTTATGGTGTTGGTAAAAGCTAGGAGGGCTGAAGTAGTGCTATGATAAGGACAAAAGCCATGCTGAGTGTCTGCCATAAGGTGATTCTGGATTAGGTGGTGTATGAGTTGTCTATGAATACATTTTTCCATAATCTTTGCAAGTGGAGAGAGTATAGCTATTGGCCTATAATTGGAGAATTCAGTAGAGCTGCCTCCTTTGTGAAGTGGGATTACATACGATATTTTCCAGATGGTGGAAATTTTAGCTTCTACTATGGTTCGACTGATTAGTATTGAGACGGAGTAAGCAATAGCATCAGCTGATTTTTGTAGGTACTTGGCAGGGAGTTGATCAGCAGAAAGCGTAGCGGGTTTTAATTTTTTGATCAAGGTACAGATAAGTGAAGTGGCAACTGGTTGGAAGCTGAACGCGAGTAGGTTTCTAGGGTTGGTACTTTCAGGACCAGGGGAGCTAGGAGGTAGTTGGGTAGCTAGGGCTTGAATTGCCTCAGTAAAGAATCGGTTAAAATTGTCAGAAACATCTTCAGGGGTTTTATCAATAGTAGCAGCAGAGATTGGGGTTGAAGTTTGTCCAGGATGTAGTAGATTATTTAAACCTGCCCAAAACTTCTGAGGGTTATTTTGATTTACTGTCTGTAAATTACAGTAGTACTGTTTTTTGTCTTGTAAAATAAATTTTTTAGTTTCCTTCCTGGATTGCCTGTATTTAATGTGATCTTGGGGGTCTTTAGAAGAACGCCGTAAAGCCCATGCTTTGTTTCTAAGGGTAATTTTGAGTTTAGACTCTTTAGAAAGCCATGGTGCAGTTTTTGCCTTTGTTCTCTTTGAATGAACGGGTGCATGCAAATCAAGGATCTCAAGGAATTTGTTGTTAAAGTATGCTACTGCTTCCTCTAATAGGAGATGTTTTAGAATAGACCAATTACATGAGTTTAGTTCTTGTTGGAATTTGGCAGGGTCAAAGTTTTTATTGTTTCTAACCTTTCTGAGTAAGAGTTGTTGGGAATTAATGGCTTTGTGCTTAATTGCATATGTGAGAAGGTGATCGCTTAGGCCATCAGGGAGGCTACCAGAGGTGTACAGTTGGGGGTGACTATTTATGAGTACCCAGTCAAGTATGTTTTCTTTTTGGTTGGGTTTACCTATCTTGGTAGCGGTGGATATGATTTGTGTAAATGCATGCAGGTTAATATGGGTGGTTGGGGATTCTGAGGAACAGGTGCCCCAGTCTACGTTAAAGTCTCCAAGTAGTAGGGTTTCTTGGTAGTAGTGACATGATACCCAGTGCAGGATATCTTCAAGTGTAGATATATTGTTACCTGAGGAAATGTACATACAGATGATATTAATGCATTTATTTTTATTAAGTTGCAATTTGGTGGCAAGAATATCTGAGTTATTAATCTGAGGAGGTTGTATTACATCTTTGGTGACATTCAACTCAGATTTATAGAGTACAGCTACCCCACCCCCCCTTCCTGGAAGCATGATCCAGCCTGTGTATGTTGTACCCAGGTGGTAACACTTTATTGTCTGTAGTGTTAGGTTTTAACCAGGTTTCAGATAAACAGAGAATCTCAGGGGAGTGGACATCCAGAAGTGCATGCAATTCATGTACCTTGTTATTAATGCTTCTAATATTGAGATGACAGGCTAGGAGAGTTAGTTGGCCTTTTAATTGTAGGTTTGTAGCTTAGATTGCAAGTAGAGGGGGTATGTGTATCTGAAGTGGGTGGGCCAGGGTTGGGGTGAATATCACCACCAAGTATTAGGTTAAGTCTATACTTGGTGATAAACTTCAGGAATTTGTTTATTAGTTTGTGGTAGTGTTTGGATCTAGAGCTAATGTGCCTGGGCTTGAGATGTTGATAGACTGAACAAGATGTTGGATAGGACCTGGTACTGTAAGTATGGTTGAAGGTGGAAGGATTTACAGCTGGGGTGATAGTATGGCCTTTCGGGACCTGAAATCCCATGAGAAACTGGTTTTCATACAAGGTAAGGAGGTATGGAGCGAACAAGAGGGGTAGTAAAGAGGAGTATATCATTATTTGTGATTCAGCTAGTGAGTTAAGGAACTGTTTTACCTGGTGATGCAACACCAGAATATAGAGTGGTGAGGTAAAGGTACTGGAAGGGGGATGGGAGAATGCCAGATGAAAGCTAATAGGTGCTATTAAAATGTAGGTAGAAGAATGGGGGTGGGAGGAATTATCCCAGATGAAAGCAGGTAGGATCGAGAAAGTGGGGGAGTGGCTATAGTACTTTAAATTTAGAGGTACTGGGTGCAGGAGGGAATTGGGTGCAGGGAGGCGTGCGAAGAGAGCCTGAGCGTAGCGAGGGCAAATGTAGCGGGGCTAATGCAGTTTACAATGTTTCCTAAGGTGTCCTAAAACTATAAGGCAAGTATTATAGCTCTTAATGTAGGAATTGAGGGCAGGGAGGGGAGCGAAGAGAGCCTGAGCATAGTGAGGGCGAACGTAGCGGGGCTATTGCAGTTTACAAGGTTTCCTAAGGTGTCCTAAAGCTATAAGGCAAGTATTATAGCTCTTAATGTAAGAGTCAGTTTGCTATAAGGCAAGTATTATAGCTCTTAATGTAAGAGTCAGTTTACTTAAGTTACAGGGGAAGGAGGCAAACACTCAAGTAGAAAAAAGAGCCCTATGGCTGACCAAAATGGTGACCTGCTTAATTACACAGCACTAAGTGAAAGCTTAACAAATGCTTTTTGTGTGCAACCTACTCTGCTTAAATGCTGAGAGAAACTGATTTTGTTATGGTGACCAACTGCAGTCCTGTAGACTCCATTTTGTAGGTAAATGTAGAGTTCAATCTGCTTAAATGCTGAGAGAAACTGATTTTGTTATGGTGACCAATTGCAGTCCTGTAGACTCCGTTTTGTAGGTAAATGTAGAGTTCAAACTAAGTCACACCAGGTCAGCCAAGGGGGGAAGAGAGAGGGAAATCCTAAGCACCTAGTATTATTATACTATAGTATAGTATTGTTTCTAATCACTTTTAACTGTCCAGGGTACCAAAGATAGAGAGAATTAGGAGCATTTATTAATACCCACATCTCTTTTACATTTATGTGTTTTGGCCTGTTATTTTTGTTTCACAGATCCTTTACTTTTACTCTCACAGATGCCACTCCCCAAGCGTAGCTGTAGTTACAGACTGTGCTGAAGCGAGAAGGGGAAGTGGGAGATCTGGATTCAGTAAAAATGGTCTCTCCACCATAGCAGTTCCCTTTTTACAAATCCCAAGACAGGACTCTGGAAAATCAGGTGATGCTGATGTTGGGACCATACAGATTTTAGGTACCACTGAATTATTCTCATGTGGAGTGTGGCTAAAGGAATCAAGGGAATCATGGCTGCCATGAATCCAAGTCCTGAGAAATTAATTTGTTGAAGTTTTGGATTGAGTGGAAAAGCTGAGGAATGGATCTAGATTTAAACTTATCTTTTCCTGTGGAAGAAAACCTCTTTGAGCTGAGATATCTAGGAGACACCCCATGAAAACAATCCTGTGTGAAGGAGTCAAAGAAGACTTTTGGATGTTCCCTTGAAACCCCAGTCTGTGCAGGAAATCTCAAACCCAAGTAAGAAAATCCTGACACTTTGAAAAAGACTTTGCAAAGTTATGCAAGTCATATAAATAATGAAAAATGTGAATACCAGAAATATTTTTGAATCAAAACCTTTCCTCATCAGAGAAAGAGGGACATTCTATTACCCACTGGGTCAGATGCTGAATGAAACCATGGGAAAAAATTGATCTGGTGAATGAGGAGGAATCTCCTGAAAAGGAGAGAGAGATTCCCACTGCCAGATGTGTCCCTGATGTTTCGCTCTCAGAACTCATTTGTCTTTAATATCTGTTGTCAAAAGAGAGTAATGGAGAGACAGATTTTGGTGAAGATTTAAAGGGAGAGCACTCTACAGTTATTTAGACTGGTTGGACTATCTTTGTTTCTGAGGATCCTCCTTTCTTTTTATAGCCCCTTTGCCATTTTTTAATGTATGCTTGCCAGAAGCTTGCTGTGTCTGCTTATGTTGCATTTTACAAAAGGGTGCAAATGTAGGTATAAAACTTTTACAAACTTGCATAAGGAAGGAAAGTTGAAAAATCTGGGTAACACCATGAATCAGTTTCCCTCATTCATCACACATTTTCAGGACATCAGCAGCAGATGGTCCAAAAGGATCCTCTCCTTCTAAAGGAGATTTCAAAAATTTCAGCTTTAACATCCTCAGTAGATTTTGTGCATGTAACCAAGCAAACCTTCTCATAACAGTTTCAGTAACAGCTGCTATGGAAGAGGCATCAGTTGAATCGCGTGCACTCACACACACACACACACACACACACACACACACACACACACATACATGCACGCACGCGCGCACACACACACACGCACACAAATATATATGCACACAGGCATGTGCGCACACACACACACACACACACACACACACACACACACACACACACACACACACACACACACACACACACTCTAAGGAGTGCTTGGTCACTTGAGGCACAGAAGTACCAAGGGTAGTTATAGAAGCTTTTTTCTCGGAAAGGAAAAGATGGTTCCTCATATTTTCATATGATGTAAGTAAAATCTTTAGTATGTGAGCTTGACAAGAATTCTAAAAATAAGTGTGTCAGATATATACTCTTTTTTCCAAATCTATCAAAGGCTTTCCCATTCTTATCAGAGGGGGAATGATTAGCATTTATTAGATGTTTAGTAGCATGAGGATTTACCAAGGCAATCTCCATAGGAACAGATATGGGATTAGTAATTTGTAAGACTAATGAAGTTCATAAACCTATCTGCTTTCTTAGAGGCAGCAGGCTGGCTCTCAGGTAAGTCACAGGCTGTAACAAAACATCCTCCGGTGCTAGAAGAATAGGAGAAACAGGAGTGGGTTCAGGAAATCTAAAAGTAATAAACCACATTTTTTTCAAGGACAATGGAATATTGTTATTTTCCCACTGAAACAATTGATTTGTTTTGGATATAGTTTCAGAAAAAGAAAATTCTTCTTCTAAGAGACTATCAGAAGAAACCCTCACCTCAGAATCAGAAATGGTCACCTGAGCCGAGAAGGAAGAAGTTGTTCCCTGAAAACTATTTTCCTATTCAGTAAAGTGGGTATCTTCAGAAAGTGAAGAATTACTTTTTTCTATTACTAGTAAAAACAAAATGAAAAGGGACAACAGCTTGAATTAAGCCCTGAGCTAAGCACAATAAATCATTCCTCTCTAAAATTACAGTGACAGGAGAAGAAAAATGTTTAACTTTCTGCTTCATTTTAATAGGAACTTCCATAGAAGCAGACCAACTTCTGTCAGGTACATCATCACCTGAGAACAGGTATCCCAGTCAGGCTAGGCAGAGAGGCATTCCCTGCTACTTCCTTACAAGATCAACAAAAGCCATAGATGACATGTCTAACCCCTGGTCGATGGTGGCTGAAAGAACTACACTAGAGGGAACCGAAGTAAAGATGAATTGTCTGATGAACTGGAAACATCCACAGCAGAGTCACCCATCTGCGGCTAAAGCAAATGTTTAGCCTGCTGAAGGGGCAAAGGCTGTCTAGAATTTTTTTTTTCTTTTTCTTTTTTTTTCTCTTTTTGTGGCTGGAAAAAGGAATAACTGAGAACCATAAGTCGTTCCACAGTGAAGCCACAAATGAAGTATAGCAACATTAGGTAAAACAGTAACAAAAAAATAATATTTTTTTCCACAAAAAAACACTGTGAAAGCACAGTAATTTAACAAAAGTTTTAAGAAGTACAAAAGACATCATTTTAATATCTTTTTAAAATAAAAGTAAAAAGTTGCACTTACTGTAAAAAGTGACTGAATGTTATGCGTCAGTGCAATAAAACACTTTTTCCTAACTTAAAATAATTAGTCTCACAAAAAAGTTAAATTTCTTTTATAAATTATTAATGCAGAAAAATTTTCCCACAAGGGGAACTTATCTACCCATCAATGGGGAAACTCTTGCCAATGACTGATCCTTGAAAGCCCACAAGAGGAGTGGTCTTTAGCAGTAGGAAAGCTCTGAAGGATTTGGTGCCCAAACCGTGCATGGAAGGTACCTTTAAGCACTGGAAACTAGACAACTTTTATATCCTATGTAGGATATAACCCATAAATCTAAGGCTACTGTAGCAGTGATCAAATAATGAACACCTATGCTTAACGATTCTTTGGCAAATTGCAGATAATCAAGATGCTGGTTCTACTAGGAATATTATTCATAATAAGACATCTTCTTTGTATAATCTTTTCTAAATATATTAAAACTAAACTGACCTGGATTTCAGATTTTTTTTACATCTGTCTATACTTAGACTCAGTAGAAAAAAATGAACCAAAACGTAGGGATGGGTGATATTTTTAGGGCAAGAATCTGCCAGGACCTGTTTTGGACCAAGATAGAATTAGTAATGTGTTTGCATTACAGAGGAAGTGATGCTAACTTAATAAGGGATCCAAGAAAGTGGTGATAAGAGAAAATGACACTGAAAGTGTGATAAGAGATTTAGGGACACATGTGGACAGTGGTCTCACCTTCAATAACCACATTGCCACAACAGTCAGGAAATCCTTCTATGTGGCACATCTAATCACTAAGGGCTTTTCATCCAGAAAAAAGGAGGTCATTGCCCACTGTATTCATCCCTCATTAGACCCATTATAGAATACAACGCCTCATTTGGTATGTACCTCTCAAGACATCTGCAACAACTGGAAAGGTTGCAGAAATACCTCACTAAAAGAATCACAAGCCTAAAGCAGAAGCCCTATGCTGACCGCCTTAAAAAACTCCAGCTATACTTTGTCGCATATCGTCTACTCTGAGGCGATCTTTGCTTAACATACAAGGCTATGTCAAACACAGAGCTGTTGAACATGCTACACTTAAAGAAATCCCAATACCTCAGAGCCACATACTCCAGGGATCTAAACCTTGTCATCACAATAAACAAAACATGCTGGAGGGATAGGTTCCTGACCCAGAGACACCCCAGACTCTGGAATAGACTGCCCATATATGTCAAGCAGAGCGCCTCTTTGGCCCTCTTCAAAAGGAACCTTGATGATTGGATGGGAGAAAGAAAATTCCCCCTAGGGATCACGTCAGTCACCCTGCTAGACAGGGGTCCAGGGAAGTAAATAGTGTGGGAAGAAATAGCCAGGGAATTGTTATGGCTAGGCTTGTATAGGCCCTAGGGCCGATAGCCTAGTACCAACCTATGAACCTATGAGCCTAAGAAGTTTAGAAAAATGGTGTGGGAACTATTGGATTAAGCATATCAGAAATTGTTGTGCTTAAAATGTTCACACTCCAGCTACTTCCTGTTCAGCTGTTTATTATTGAATGTATATGTATTTGAGCTCAAACAAACTCGGATACACATTTTCATTTCTACATATACTCATCCAGCATAGACAGATGGCTGAATCAGTCTCACTTACTACTCAGCCCTAACAAAGCTAAGTTGGTCCTCTTCAACACCAAATAACACTCATGCCAGAAAACAGACTTCTGTGTGGGTTCTGTCAGTAAGCCAGTTGGCAACCCATCGAGTGATGTAGGGATTAATGCCCAGCTTCGTAAGTTTATCTATGATTCCAGAGTGGGGAATGGTGTCGAAGGCCTTGGCGAGGTCCAGATAGGCTGCGTGGACCACCTTACCCTCATCCACAGCTCTGGATACTGATTCGAAGAGGTCAAGCAAATTCCGGAGACAAGATCAGCCCTTCACGAACCCAAACTGGGTGTGGTCCAGTGTTTAAAGGTTGCCAGTGTCTTTGTTTATAAGTTCCATGATAATACGTTCCATGGCCTTGCAGATCATGCTCATCAGACTTATGGGGCGGTAGTTCCCAGGATCCAAGGTGGCTCCCCCCTTGTGGAGTGGGATGACTGTAGCTGAGCCCCACTCAGTGGGCACTAAGCCTGAGGTGAGGCTATGATTAAACATGACACTTAGGTGAGGTGCCAGTTCATTTTGTAGTTCATGTAGTACACAGCCCGGGATGTCAGCTGGTCCCATGTATTCTTAGCTTTGGGGAGAATGCGTTTTTTACCTGTGTGGCTGTTATTACCAGAATATGGCAATCTTTCGATATTGAAATGGGCCCTTTAGGGGGTGAGAGGGGGTGAAGTTAGCAATGAATCGATCTGCCAAGATATTGGCAATATCCTTGGGATCAGTATATGTAATGCCATTCTGCTGTAGCTCAGAGCAGATCTGAGCATTGCCATTTAGATTCTTGGCATAGCTATAGAATGCCTTGTGGCTGTCTTTGGAATCTTTGGCAATTTTATTTTTGTAACTAGCTTTGGAGGATTTTATGAGGGATGTTAGCTTCTTACTGAGGCTGGTAAGGGAGTGTTTTGCATCCTGGGATTTTCCTCTTTTCTGCAACAGTTTCTTCCTTTTGTTGTAAAGTTTGTTTATGGCAGGGGGTCACCAGATTGGCTTCCTTTTTTTGGAATAGAGCATTTTGGTTCTATTTGGGATGGCACGATTCATGCACAAGTGGATGTACTCATACAGTGTTTTAGTGTAGAATTCAGCAGTCGAATTTTCAGTTCCCGTCTGCATGGGTGTCATGAAGTTTGTCACTTCTGACTTGAGTAGCATGACGCTGGCTTTGGAGAAGTTTTTTATGGAGATTTCCTTACTGGGGGGGTGGGGGAGGGATGTGGATGTCAAGGGTGATTAGCTTATGGTTAGACCTGACCAACAAGGGGGTGACCACAGGTGTGGAGCATCGATTTCCCATGTTGGTAATGAGCAGGTCTAAGATATTGGAGCCCCTGGTGGGACTATGGATTAGTTGAGCCAGGGCATTGGAATTTATGAATTCCAAGAACCGCTAGGCAAAGGTTTTGGTACACAAGTAGTTTTCCCAGTTAATGGCAGGATAGTTGAAATCACCCAGTATTAGGGTGTTTGGTTGTATCTTAATATTTTCCAGTATGTTTAGAAAGGTGTAGTGAGAATCTTGGGTCTTGGTGGGGGATCTGTAGCAAGCTACAATTTGGATTGCAGTCTTACCTAGTGTTAGTTGCACCTGGAGAATTTCAGACGCATTGTGTTGGGCAACTAGCCTGGTGGTGTGAATATCCTTGGTGAATATGGACAATCCTCCACCTTTAGTGTTTTGGTCCTGGTTTGGTGGCCGAAATGTGTGGTAAGAGTTGTAGCCTGGTATTGCAGGGGTGCTCTTTGGAGCCTTGAACCAGGTCTCAGTTACTGCACAGATATCGATGTTCTCCATTTTAACAGTGCCTCGAGAGAGAGTGCATTTTGAGGTTTAGACTTCTAGCATTGAGAAGCATTACCTTCAGATTTTGCATGCTTGTACCTGTTATGGTGGTGGCTTTGTCCTTTGAACTTTACCTAAAAAAGGCACTATAGGGGTGGCAAGAGCCTTAGCCAGTAACCTGAATACCAGGGGTGACATGTGCAGACCATCTCTGGCAAAGCATCGTGGCCTGTCGATCATGTCATCCCAGGCGGGCAGACAGATACTGGATCCCCTTTGAATGACACCAGAAGCTTAGCCAATTGTTGAAGTCAATCATTTGTCCTTATACTGTGGTATCACTCTGGTCGAAGGCAGGATGCTACCCAGGGCTAGGGTCATACCTGCCTGGGCCACATGATCCACAAGCTCTTCCATGTCTCTTTTCATATAGTCCAGGGAGGTACGTCTCAAGTCATTCACTCCAACATGGACAATGTCATATTTGTACTTGTTGTGGAGTGACTTGAGTGCATGCGATATGTGGCAGATCCTGGCACCCGACAGGCAGCTGACTGTAATTTTCTCCTTGTTGAGCCTGGTGAGTGGGACATCAGTGTGCCTGACTATAGAGTCACCTATGACTAAAGTATTGGGTACGTTGTCTTGCCTTAGGGGCTGTTGTTGGGTGGCACACTGATGTTGTGAGCTATGTGACACTTTGATTGTGATTGGTGTTTGTTTGCATTTCAACTTCAGAGGTCCTTGTTGCTTGGACAGGTTACTGTTAAGGGCCTCCACATATGAAGGTTTAGTGTTGCTATGTGAGGGTGTTGTTGGTGCAGGTTTAGAAGGGCTATGTGTTGCTTGAGGTGTAGTGTGGGTGTTAACCTTCTTCTCTTGACTGTCTAGCACAATCTTGGGTGGAGAGAGCTTTGCTTCCAGTTTGGCTATGTAAGTCCATCTCTCGCAGGTTTTAGTGTTGGGTGGTAGTAGGAGAGGGTTGTCTGTGTACATGCGGCAATTGCTGCATTTCCCCAGTATGCCAAGATTCACCAGGTGGACAGGAGAAATCACCGGAAGCTGACCCTTGAACATGACTGGTTTGGTTCTTTTTTTTTTTGTAAAGTACAAGAGCTGTTTTCCCTTACCTTAGCAAGGTACTTTGCAATTACAGGCTGTTTAGTGCCTATGATTAATTTCTCCTTGTTAACAAGGAGAGTTGAGTGCTTGTATCAGTTTAAGGCTTCCTAGTGCTTTCCAGCAGGTTTTAGAGCAAGTGCCAGTCACAGGAATACTTAAAGGTAAGATGGAAAAAAAATTGTTTATCCTAAACACTGCAGTGTGCACTAGAGGAGTTAGATGTGAAGGTAGGTAACTTAAGTTTTACCTGTCTAAAAAGTTAAGTAGTAGTGGAGAGTCACTATTTTTAAAAGAGCAAGATAGATTGAAAGAGGGTGGTCACTTTTGTATACTGGTACTATGGAATACAGTAGGATGCCCAGTAAATGCAAATAGTTGAAGGGGAGTGATTTCACAAAATGATAATGTTGCCCTTACCCACACAATCCAGTTAAAGCAGACAGGAAATCAGATATATGGTCAAATTAACATAAGGGGCAGGCAACTAGAAAGACAGCGGTGTTTAAGAACAGAACAGTAATCGGGTAAGGAAACAAATTTCTGCCTGACTCACAAGAGACAGAGCTGTGGTCTCTTTTTCAAGTTTTAATACGCAGTTAAAAGCAGAATACAAGTAAAACACAAGGTAAAGAAAACAAATCACATTATTCAAAATAGAAAAAGGCAATAAAGTAATACAAAATACAACAAATAAAAAGCAAACTAACCTTTCCCTTACAGCAAAGTGTAGCAGAGTCTGGGTGAGCCTTTCTAGTATATGAAATATCTGGCTATCTCTCTGAGCAAGCATGGAATTCCACAGTTCTTATCAAGTCTCCCCCATGCTCTATCATTCCTTACGAACACCCAACTAATTAAGCTGGAGCAATGCTATAAAACTATCAAGTTTGCAACTCATCATCCTAACAAAACATGACACTGTATGGCTTCCATATGGCTAATTTGAATAGACCTCTCTAAGTGCCTCATCTACAGTTAGCAAAACATGGCCTACAACATTTTCCATTACCCAGACAGGTGTCCAGCCAAAAGCTCACTTGTAAAGAGGTACTTACCCTCCAGATCTCCTGATTCTAAAGATACATACCTAGCAAGCAAAATCAAATCACATACATATCTAAATCATGGATCAACATCTCACCAACCATCAAACTAGCAGCAAATTCACAAAACTTCAATGCTAACTTCCTTAAATCCAGGCTCTGTCCCCTGTTCCTCTACACCAGGTTAAATTAACTCATTCTATCCACTGACCTGCTTCCACCTTATGCAATCAACTTCAGACTAACTGCTATACAAGCATTAATTACCTGTGCTGCAGTTTCTCTAGTTTCTCTAATTTCACTATATTTCTTGTGTGTATATACATACATATGTGTATGTATACACACACACACACACACACACACATATATATATATATATATATATATATATATATATATATATATATATATATATATATATATATGTATATATATAGTGGATATAAAAAGTGAACACACCCCTGTTAAAATGCCAGTTTTTTGTGATATAAAAAATGAGACCACAATAGATCATTTCAAAACATTTCCCACCTTTAATGTGACCTATAACCTGTACAATTCAATTCAAAAACTAA